>NW_021635347.1:0-67673 GCF_004799145.2 Neltuma alba
TGGGCAACACTGAGTCAACTTCAATGGAGATGTTTCTTCACACTATGAGTGGCTAGGCTTCCTCCAGCTCTTGAAGATGGATGATTGCATGAGTTCTAAGAGCTTAAAGGGGAGTTTCAGTTTTATCTTAGTTTTAGCTATATATTTATGAATTCCTAGGTCTAGGATTTGTAAATTCTTAGTAAAAGACTTTGATTAATATGTAATCATTATTGATGATTCATATTTGTAGTTGGATTGGTTAATGTTGGACTTCATGCTTCAATATATGTAGTTACTATATGTTTTTGTAGCTTTATTGATTCTCTTCATCTTGCATGGTCATGTTTTGATGATGAGTTGATTTTCTGTTGCATTGAACCTTTTGCATTAATCATTCTTAATTACACATTAGGAAGCTTAACAATGTTTTCATTAATGAGTTCATTAATGTGAGCATTGGACTCAATGAGTTATTGAGGTTGTTATCAAGAAAACTGATGAGAGCCTTTTTGTCATTCGCTTGGGGTTCTCAATCAAAAATAAATCCAAGCTATGCAGTATAGTGCAAACTCGGGTCGTTTCACGCTTGCTTGGAGCCTTAATTAATTACCTAAGTTAGACTAAATGCCATGCAATGTAATGAAAAGGGGTTTTTGGGTTTTTTACATTTAAACGAATGGTGCCGAAACTGAATGCAATGAAAACAAACCTAAGATACTATGTTTTTAGTAGTGTTTTAAGATAATAATGATGTAATGGAAATGATTGATAGGAAATCTCTTGAAAATGTTTGATGGCAATCATAGTTTACTTAAAATATTGGGAGTTTAACAAATCCATTAGGTTTTCTTTAAACAACCTCAATAACTCATTGAGTCCAAAGCTTACATTAATGAACTCGTTAATGAAAACTTTGTTAAGCTTCCCTAATGTGTAATTTTGGAATGATCATACAATTGGCTCAATGTAACACACAATCAACTCAGTATCAAAACATAACCATGCAAGATAGGAGAGAATCATGAGAGTTACAAGAAGCATATATGCAACTATATATATTTAAGCACAAAATTCAACATCAATCAATCCAAATTACAAATGTTAATCATTAACCAATGATTACAGAATTAACCAAAGTGTCTAACTAAGACTTTACAACTCCTAGACCTAGAAATCATAAACACATAGCTAGAAACTAAAGATTAAACTAAAACTCCCCTTTGAAGCTTGAAACTCATGCTACTACTCCACCATCTTTAAGAGTTGGAAAAGCCTAGCTTATCATAGCCTTGGAATCAGCTCCAACCAGAGTTAATCTAAATCTTCAGCCATAACAGTCAGGAGATGAAGGAAATAAGGTGGATGAAGAAGAAGTGCAGCAAAATAGAAGGTGAAGGAGATGGAGATGGAGGATTAGGGTTCAGTGGGAAAGATGAGAGGAGATGATGATAGAAAACGTAGGGTGGCTGCTTTCTTTCCGTGTATGACCTCACCCATACCCAAAATAGGGTTTCTAACCCAAATGACGTGTATGGGTCGGTTCCTGGAGGTGGGTAGGTCAGATTTTCCCGAAATGGTCGGGTCTGAAATGTGCTGATACGAGGTGTTCACCGTGACGAACCATGGCAGAGAGCTTTCCTATTTGATGGTGACGTTCGCCGTACGAAGGAAGTAGTGTGCCGCGGCGAACTATGCAGAGGATCCCCTTTGCATCTTGTGCCTTGAGTCCTCAATCTTGGCCCCGATCTCAGGTGTCCTACATTGAAAAGCAACAATTTAAGGCATCAATTGTCCTAGAAATTAATTGAATACAATTAATAACTAATTATGACAATTTTACCATAAAAAGAAACACAAACTCAAGTAAGGACTCTTAATCAAAATTGAGCACAATTATCATTAAAAGGAGCCAAAACCTATGATAAAACACTTAAAATGATATGAAATAACATAGAACAGTTGGGTTCAATCAAATTTCTCATACACTTAGACCTTTGTACTCCTGGACAAAGCTCAGAAATAATTCAAAGAGATACCAGCACAAAGAGAAACTCTACCATGCTTAAAGATAAAGCAGAAGATTAGTAAGAAATTCTCACAGGATTTGACATCAGTAAACAAGGATATGCTAGGAAAAGAGCACAATGGATAATTAACTCAAAGGATTGATCAAAAAGATCTATCTCACGGTAAGTGTTTCACTCTATACTCACTTGTTTGGGGATTATTTCACTCTAAGTCTACTCAATTCAATTTCTACCATAGGCTTGTAATAATTCTACCTCTCCACCACGGAAACAACTTTACAAATCAAGAGGACTTTTAGGGGTTAGAATTGGAATGAAGGCCAATTGAAATGAATGGAATGAGAATGAATGGAAATGAGTACAAACATACAAATTATTAAGACAGAATTAATCTAAATAAAAGTAAGGGGAGAAGCTACTTATTTTTGTTTTATAATTTTATATCTTTATCCTTTTTTTTTTTTGAATATGTATCTCTTTTTCTTCTTTCTACTTTTTTTTTTTGAATGGAGCAACTTCTCTCTGTTTTTTTAAAATCAAAAAATAATTTCATGTATGTACTCAAGATGAAGGCCCAAAGGGGTTCACAATGGTGAAATGATTGGGTTTGTGTTTGGGAAACGAGGATTTGAAATCAAATGCCTCTATCATATTTACAAAAATTGATTCACTAAGCTTCGATTAAGAATTAAAACAAGTTCTAGAGAAATATGAAATAAGCAGATTCACTCAATTTAATAACTTTTTAGGCCCAAAAATCCTTCCAACAAGGCTAAAATCTCAATTAATCAATCTTAAGGGTTAAGAACCACAGTCATAATTTCAAAGCATATCATCATTTACTATCTGTCAAAAACATGAGAATAACTAGCCCAAGTTCAACCCTCATTTAAAAGCATGGGAAGTTTTCTAAAAGCACTAGTACAATTTGAACTTTTCCAACAGTTTAAAAAGGATGCAGGAGCATAAAGAATCTAAGCCAGGCAAAATTTCTGAAGACCAGCTGAAATTGCAAAGAATTTATTATTTAAATAATTTTTTTAGGGGTCGCCGCGGTGAAGAATGGAGGGTCGCTGCAGCGAAGACTCACAGAGAGCCAAGTCTGGAGAAAGTTGCTTCTTCGCGCCGCGGCGAAACATAAGTTGGCCACGGCGAAGTGTGGCCGAGAGCTACATTAACGTGATAAAAGGGGCTTCGCCACGGCGAAGGCAAATGTTTGCCGCTGCGAAGGGTGGCAAAAAGCGAAATCCTATGCAATTTTCAACTCTTCAATCAACTCAGCAAACCAAGTTCAAAATATTCACAATTCAACCAATTTATCAGTTCAAAAACACCTCAAAATCACATAGATGCATGGATGCATGAGAAATATTTGCTAAAATCCACATAGGTCCCTCCCCCGCACCTAAACACAACATTGTCCTTAATGTTTGAACCAGTATAGGCAAACCAATCACAAAGTGAACCGGAAGTTGTGAAGTCCAATTGAAATTGAAGCATAACACATCGAATTCATAAAAAAGGAGGAGAAGGTGAGAGGTTGCATGCAAAACAAGAGGAAAAGAAAACAATAGAAGTTGGGACCAAAGTAAGAGTAACAGCAAATTGTAAAGGCCATCAGTAGCCAAAAAGTCAAACAACATCCAATGTAAGATCCAAAAAGTTTAACAAGTATCCAGCTACACCAACTAAAAAGAAACAAAAAGAACAATAAAGAAATCAAAGCACACCCAAAAAAGCTACTACTACTGCATCCCAAAATCATCTGCCCCAAACCCGAATGGTCCTGCACCAGAAGTACCTGCTCCAGATGTCCCAGCTCCGCTCTGAGGGTCTTCCTCCTCGAGAGGTAGGATGAAGTTCAACCAGTCAGCAATCAGAGTATCCACACACCGGCGGTAACAGCGATCTCGATCATCTAGAGCATCAAGTCCTTCTGCCTCTTCATCTCGCAGATGAGGGTGACTCACAACTGGTGGACATGGTCGGCCAGCTCATCAATATCATCAGCCAAAGTGTCCAACGTGACAAGTTCAGGAGCTTCTGGATCTAGCTGGTTTTCTTGAGCTTTAGGAGCTGGTGCAACCGGCTGCATGCGCTGCGCCAACATCATACACAGGGTGGATGGGTGGAGGGGTCCAATGACAGGCTGTTGAGGTAGTCATATCTAAACAAGGGGGCGGCTCAAAATAGCTGTCGTTGTTGTACTCAGGGACATTGGCAGCCCTAAAAAGGTCAGTGACTAGATGGGGAAAAATGATACTGTTGGTGAGTTTGGGGGTGTTGATGGCATTATGGAGGGCTGAGTAGATGGTGTCAGCTACATTGAAGGAGCGGCCAGTCATGAGAAGGTAAACATAAAGAGCTTGGCGCTTTGGAACATTAGCTAGATGGGTGGTGGGTATGAGGTTGTTACAGACAAAATGCAGCCAGGGGTGAGCCTCAGGTCGGAACTCGGATCGCTTAAGGTATTGCTCAGAAGTACGTGGGCGATGCCAATGGCTCCATCATGACATAGGGTTTAGACCACATCATCAAATGGGTAATTGTCTCTGTAGGCCGAATAACCCGAATGGCGACTAGGGGAAAGGCGGTAATGCTAGAGTTGTCGACGGTAAAGGAATGGCGGACAAGGACATTGCGGAAGTCGACTACCAAAGAACCATGGAAACAGGCATAAGTGTAAAAGTGGCGAACAAAAGCATCATTACCCATGGAATGCTCTTGGACTAAACCGGTCAATTGGGAGGCACGGAGCTGGTGGACAAAAGGATGGTCAGGTGGGTCTAAGGGAAAGGGGCGCTCCTTAAGAAGGGTCTTTGGTCAATCTTTCGGTACAACTCCTCGAAGGTGTATTCATCCCCTGAATCAGACTTAGACACAAGTGCAGGGTTCTTAGTGCAAGGCATAGTCTGAACACAAGAAGTAACACACACACTAAACAAAAACTACACAAAGAACAACTAACACTACCCAGAAAAACCAAAATCACAACCTAGATAGTAGCAAATGGTTATATAATGATTCATAGGTTTTCAATTTATCAAAAGCTTTCGAAATTAAGTAAAGAGATTAAAGAAAAAACACAATAAACCATGAATCATTAGATAACCTAAGGCTACGTAACCACAATCTACAACACAATAACCCAACCCAACAACACAATAACAGAATAAACAAACAAACTAACAACTAACAGAATTAAACCAAAAGAAAGAACAAAGGAGAGAGAAAACATACCACAAGAGAGGGGAGAGATCACCAGCGCCGACTAGAGCAGAGAAAGAGGGAGAGGGAACGGGAAATGGAAGAGATAAGGGAGAAGAGGAGAGAGAGGAAGGCAACTGAGAGGGATAAGGAGAGGGAGGGAGCCGATGGTTATGGAGATGGAAGGCAGAGGGAGTTCGCCGTCTGCAGGTGCTGAATGGGAGAAGACGAAGAGGGACGGTTTCTAAAGAAGAGAGGGGCCGACGGTTTTGGAAAATTGGATGGGTAATGGGGTTATAATGGAGTGGGGAGGGGAAGACTAAAAAGGGGTTAAGATAAAAGAGTGGGTGAGTCAGAATGGGGGGTAAAAAGGACATTTCACGCGGAAAAATATAGGGAAAAATGAAACCGTAGCTTGAAATGGCAGGTTCACCACGACGAAGAATAGGTTTGCCGTGACGAAACCATGCCCGAGGCGAAAACAAAGGAGAAGAGAAGGGTTTTGCCGCGGCGAAGGTGAACGTTCGCCATGGCCAAACCATCCCGAGACGAGAACGAAGGAAGAGAATGATGTTCGCCGCGCGAATTTCTGCCTTCGTCGAGAGCAACACACGAGAAACAGAACGACGAGAAACAGAACCACTCACGCGGTGAAGTGTCACAGAGAGCACAGAATAATACATAAAACACCCAAACAACAGAGAAACACAACACCAAACAACAGATGTAGCTGGATACTTCAAAAACTTTAAAGTGCATCAAAAGAGATCAGAAGGTGCTCAATAAGTCCATGATTAAGCAGTATACCACAGAAAACTTTCTCAATCAATTTGAATCATATAATTCATTACAAGCACCAAATCATCAAGCACAAAATAAGATAGGATAGAGATCAAAACTTGCAGGGGGTCTTATTGAATTCAAACAACAACTACACTACTATCCTACTGAAAAGGGTTTCTCCCCCACACTCATTCAACATACAATGCACAAAACATAGCAAGATCAATAATTAAGCAAAAGCATGTAAATGAGTGAAGGAAAGAAATGACCAGGGAGTTAAGGAGGCTTTTGATTCTCATGGTAGAGCTTCAATAGATGCCCATTAACTTTGAATCTGGCCCCGGTCTCCTCATGTAGTAGCTCCACCATACCAAAATTGTGCACTTTAGTGACTGTGTATGGCCCATCCCATCTGGTGTTGAATTTTCCTTGCTTGAAGGTAAATCGAGCCTTGTATAACAGCACTCTATCGCCTTCCTTGAATTCCTTTCTCAAGATACCCTGATCATGCACAAATTTGGTCTTCTCCTTGTAGAGTCTGGAGTTCTCATAAGCTTCAAGTCTAATCTCCTCCAGCTCTTGCAATTGCAGCTTCCTTTCCATGCCAGAGGACTCTATATTCATGTTGCACTGCTTGACCGCCCAATATGCTTTGTGTTCCAGCTCCACTGGCAAGTGACATGGCTTTCCATAAACTAAGCGGTAGGGAGACATGCCAATGGGCGATTTGTATGCAGTCCGTAAGCCCATAATGCTTCTTCTAAACGTGAGCTCCAGTCCTTCTTGGATGGCTTTACCATTTTCTCCAAAATATGCTTCACTTCCCTATTAGATATTTCAGCTTGGCCATTGGTTTGGGGGTGATAGGCAGTAGAGATTTTATGAGTGACACCAAATTTGGACAATAGGCTGTTGACTATCCTATTACAAAAATGTGTTCCCCGATCACTCACTATAGCCCTAGGGATCCCATACCTACAGAAAATGTGTGATTTTAGAAATCTATGTACAGTTGGGGCATCATCTTTTCTGCAAGGTATAGCTTCAATCCACTTGGATACATAATCTACGGCTAATAAAATATATACAAAACCAAGGGAAGAAGGAAAGGGTCCCATAAAGTCAATTCCCCAAACCTAAAAAATCTCACAAAACAGGAGGGGCTGTTGAGGCATCTCATGTCTTTTTCCCAACCCCCCAAATCGTTGACACTTGTCACAAGATCTACAAAATGTAAAAGAGTCTTTGAAGAGGGTGGGCCAATAAAATCCTGAATCTAAGACCTTTCTAGATGTCCTCCTTGCACTAAAATGACCACCACAAACCATGGAATGGCAAGCTGAAATAATAGGTTCAAAATCCTCCTCCGGCACACACTTCCGTATTACTTGGTCACTGCACATCCTCCACAGATGAGGGGCATCCCAAATGTAGTACTTTGACTCGCTACGAAGCTTTTGTGCCTGAAATCTAGACATAAAGGGAGGAGTGAGTCCAGACATGAGATAATTGACAATATTAGCATACCAAGGCTCTATAGAAACCACGAACATAAAGCTGAATCGGTAAAAGAATCACAAGTCAAGTCAGAAGAGTCTACTCCCCTTGTGTCTTCCGGTAGCCTACTCAGGTGATCGGCTACTTGATTCACTGCCCCGGGTCTATCCTTAATCTCAATGTCAAACTCCTGAAGCAATAAAGCCCATCTAATCAATCTTGGTTTAGATTGTGGCTTTTTGAGCAAATAGCGGACAGCTGCATGATCTGTATACACAACCACTCGAGAATTGATTAGATATTGTCTAAACTTGTCTAAAGCAAATACAATGGCAAACATTTCTTTCTCAGTGGTGGTATAGTTGACTTGAGCTGGGTCAAGTGTTTTAGAGGCATAGGCTATAACTCTAGATTGCTTCTCCTCCTTCTGGCCAAGCATAGCACCCACTGCACAATTAGAAGCATCACATGAGAGTTCAAAATGTAAATTCCAGTTGGGTGCAGTCAAATAGGAGGTGAAACAAGCATAGACTTGAGAGTATCAAAGGCATGTCTACATTTTTCATCAAAATTAAATTCAACATCCTTTTTAAGAAGAGTAGAAAGGGGCAAAGCAACTTTACTAAAATCTTTAATAAAGCGCCTATAAAACCCTGCATGCCCAAGAAAAGATCTCAAGTCTTTCAGACAAGTGGGGTAAGGCAAAGATGATATAACTTCAATTTTAGCCTTATCAACCTCAATCCCCTTACTAGAGATGAGGTGACCTAACACTATGCCACTGCCCACCATGAAATGACATTTCTCAAAGTTCAAAACAAGATTTTTGGCTATGCATCTCTCTAGAGCTTGCCTTAGGCTATTCAGGCACTGATCAAAGCTCTCCCCATAAACCGTAAAATCATCCATGAAAACCTCCATATTGTGCTCTAAAAGGTCACTAAAAATCGCCATCATGCACCTTTGAAAGGTGCCTGGAGCGTTACATAACCCAAATGGCATCCTTCGATAAGCAAAGGTACCAAAGGGGCATGTGAAAGTGTTTTGTCCTGATCCTCGGGGGCTATGGGTACCTGAAAATAGCCAGAAAAGCCATCTAAAAAGCAGTAAATGTGATTTACCAGCTAGTCTCTCCAACATTTGGTCAATGAAGGGTATAGGAAAGTGATCCTTACGTGTTGCATCATTAAGTCTCCTATAGTCTATGCACACACGCCATGAGTTTTGAACCCTTGTAGGAATTAACTCATCCCTTTCATTCCTTACTACTGTTACCCCACTCTTCTTTGGCACAACATGCACCGGACTGACCCACTTACTATCAGAAATTGGATATATTATCCCAGCACTCAACAATTTAGTAATTTCTTTCTTAACTACATCTAATATGAGAGGGTTCAATGTCTTTGGGGTTGTCTCACTGGTTTTGATTCCTCACTCAGTAAAAGTCTATGTGTGCACACAGCAGGACTAATTCCTGGTATGTCTGCTAGTGTCCAACCTATTGCCTTTCTATGCTCCCTTAAAACAGATAAGAGTCTCTCTTCCTCACTCTCAGACAGTGAGTTAGCAATTATAACAGGTAGTTGTTCATTAGACTCAAGGAAAGCATATTTCAAAGTAGGAGGTAAGGGTTTCAAATCAAGTGTAGGTGGTTACACAATAGAAGGAATCAATTTATGAATTTCAAGAGAGAACAGATTACTCCCTTTTCCTTCAACCAGTGATAATTCCTCAGCCTTGTAGTTAACTTCCTCTCCAAGCGTTGAACCAACTTCTAGTTGATCTACAGCAACTGCCTTAGAGGGATTCTTCTCCATGACTTCTTCCTCCATATCTGAAACAACAAAGGAAACCTTTCCCAAGGGAATCATCACTGATATAGAGGAATCACAGTCTACTTTGGAGTCAAGGGAGGAAACAGAAAATGTGTGTGGGATAGAAAGCATGCAATTAACCACAGTACAATCAAGACATGTAACATCACCACCACATGAGCAAGTAGAAGGTATAGAGTAAAGAGATGAAAAGGAAGAAATGGATTCATTCTCATCAATAGATTCATCAGTGTAAATATCAGAATAGAAAGAGTCATTTTGCAATTCAACTTCAGAACAAGCATCCTCAACAGCAATGTCTATCATGTTAACCCCCAAAAGTGAATAGTCCTCATAAGGATGTTTCATTGCTTCATACATGTTAAAAGAAACTTTATTATCACCCACCTCCATAGTTATGGTGCCCTCTTTCATGCTAATCATGGTATTAGCAGTCCTTAAGAAAGGTCGACCAAGGATGAGTGTAGTGTCATTTACAAGTTCAGAAGACATGTCAAGCACATAAAAATCAGCAGGAAACACTAATCCCTTAACTTGGACTAAAATGTCTTCAATAATGCCCTCAGGATACCTAATAGTCCTATCAGCTAATTGGAGCACAACAGTAGTAGACTTAAGAGTCTTGACTCCTAGAGAGTGTATACGGACTTAGGCATGACATTAATGGCTGCACCTAGATCTAACAGGGCTCCCCCTATAGTAACCTTTCCTATAGTGCAAGGGATAGTGAAAGATCCAGGGTCTTGACACTTTACAGGAATTTGGGGTTTAAACAAAGCAGACACATTAGAGGGTAATTGGACTCTTTCATTAGGTTTAAATCTCCTCTTTTGAGTACATAATTCTTTTAAGACCTTAGCATACTTAGGAATCTTTTTAATCAGGTCAAGCAAGGTATATTCACTTCTACTTTCCTAAATGTCTCAAGCAACTCATGATCTTGCCTCTCCTTACCCATTTTCACATTTTTCAAATAAGCATTAGGGAAAGGTAGTTCATTGATGTTTACCTCCTTACCTTCCTTGCTTGAGGCTCCATGATTGCTTGGCTCAGATTCCACAGCTTTACCCTTGCCATCATGTTCTTTTGAGGCTTCTTTCAGCTTTAGCCTCTTCTTCTTGGAGCTTTCAGAATGCTTCACTTTTGAAGGTGCTTGTGGCAGCTCATCACACAAGATTTCCTCATCTATAACTTCATCCTCCTCTTCTCTAAAATTCACTTGCTTCCCACTCCTAAGGGTAATAGCATTCAAGCCCTTAGGATTGATAACAGTGTTGGAGGGGATTGCGCCACTGCTCCTTGCTTGTTGCTCACTCATGTTGTTGGACAACTGAGTTACATAGGAGTTGATGTTCTCAGATTTAGTCTCCCATTGCTCCATCCTCTTTTCCAAAGCACTAAATCTAGCATCATTCTTGGATGAGTCTTGTTGAATTAGTGAAGCTAAGGAGTTGAACTGAGTAGCGTTAGCAGCCTTTCTTCCTTCATTAAGGCCATCATATTGTGTAGGAGTTGGTTGGTTTCATCCTTGGTGGGACGTTAGGGCTTGAGATTGGTTTTGGAACTGGGTTGAAGATGGACCAGCTCCTCCACTCTTCTGAAATCTGTTTGGAGGTCTACTATCATCATTCCTCCAGCCCAATCGAGGGTTTGCCTTCCATCCCTCGTTGTAAGTGTTGGAGTAGGGGTCCCACTTTTGATTTGGACGGCTTGGAAGACTGCAGACACTTCCTCATAGCGGTCTGGACAAACGCTAGAAATATGCATGACTGATCCACATGTTTCACAACTAGGCGCTGTAATGTCCATAGGAGCGGATGGGCGATGCACACTCATATTCTTCAATTCAGCAGTGATCAAAGACAATTGAGATGTCACTTTGCTTCCCAAAGAATCTACTTTTGATTCCAAAGCGTCCATTCTCCTACTGTGCACCGAAGCAGCTCCCATCTCATGCACTCCTCTAGTATCTCTCACACCATATTGTTGATGATTCAGGGCTATCTTCTTTATCAAATCCCAAGCCTCCTCAGCAGTGGAGTCTATCAAAGATCCTCCCGATGCAGCATCCAACATACCCTTCTCTTGGTTCTTCAACCCATCATAGAAGTACTGCACCAGTTGTTCATCCGGAATTTGATGATGTGGGCATCTTGAAAGTAGGTCCTGAAATCTATTCCAGTAATCATAGAGAGATTCGTCATAGTCTTGCTTGGCAGAATAAATCTCCTTCCTCATTGATGAAGTACGAGAAGCCGGAAAGTATTTCTCCAGAAATGCCTTCCTTAAGTTCCCCCAACTGTGGTATGCATCAGCTACATGTCTTGGGAGGCTCATGTACCATTCCCTAGCTTTTCCTTCCAAGGATAGATGAAAAACCTTTCATAGCACTTGGTCCAATGATGCTCCCACAGGCTTCATACTCTGACAAATCATAGAAAGAGATTGCAGATGGAGGTATGGGTCTTCTCCTGTCAAGCCATGAAATTTGGGAAGAGAGTTAATCAATAAACCTTTAATCTCAAAGTTAACTTCAAAATTTGGACAAGCCGCAGTAAAAGGATCAAAATTTACATCAGAAGTTGTGGCTTCCCTAATTGTTCTTCTCCTAGGGTGTCCATTATTTTCTCCTACTCTCTCTTGTTCACCATTACCACCATTCCTCACTTGATTAGCATTCAGGTTAGGATTAGGTTGGTTTTGTGGTAATTCAGCCATTATCTCTTGGTCAGTAGGCTCACTCTCACTACTAGATAGGCTAGATTCCACAGAAATATTCTCTTGCTCAATCACCAACTCATTTTCTCTCTTCTTATCTCTCTGAGTCTTCTCTCAATCTCAGGGTTAAAGGGTACAAGTTTTGTTTTCCGTGGCATGCAAGATAAAAGTCACAAGAGAAAGGGCAAACAAAATTGACTTGCAGCACACAAAGTCAACTAAAAGCATGCAATGTGATGAATGCAAGTGTATGGGTGAGTATGCAAGTGTATGGGTGAGTATGAGTATGTATGCACAGAAAAAGAAGCAAAAAGTGTAAGTTTCAAAATTTTGCAAAGGAGTTCGCCGCGGCGAAAGCAAAGGTTGGCCGCGGCAAAATGTGACAAAGGCGTCCAAATAGCTGAGTGAAGGAAGTTTACCGCGGCGAAAGCAGGAGTGTACCGCGGAGAAGGTATCCCAAGAGGAATCCTTTGGTTTCTCAGAAAGTTTGCCACGGTCAAAGGTTAGGTTGGCCGCGGTGAACTGTCACAGAAAGCTTATCAGATACTGGACTCCACTGAGGCAACGTGAGAAATGCTGAAACTCAAGAAAATCAGTATATTTGTTTGTATTTCTAAAATTTTTGATGCTATGCAAGATGAAAACCTATACTATAAACAAATATGCAGCTAAACTACCTAAGATGCAACCTAAAAGGATCAAAACTTCAATTGACAACCAACTACCACTAGCTAACCTAGAGAACCAATTTCTTGGCTCCCCGGCAACCGCGCCACTTGACGAGAGCCTTTTTGTCATTCGCTTTGGGGTTCTCAATCAAAAATAAATCCAAGCTATGCAGTATAGTGCAAACTCGGGTCGTTTCATGCTTGGGAGCCTTAATTAATTACCTAAGTTAGACTAAATGCCATGCAATGTAATGAAAAGGGGTTTTTGGGTTTTAACATTTCAACGAATGGTGCCTAAATTGAATGCAATGAAAGCAAACCTAAGATACTATGTTTTTAGTGTTTTAAGATAATAATGAATGTAATGGAAATGATTGATAGGAAATCTCTTGAAAATGGTTTTGATGGCAATCATAGTTCACTTAAAATATTGGGAGTTTCACAAATCCATTAGGTTTTCTTAATAACAACCTCAATAACTCATTGAGTCCAAAGCTTACATTAATGAACTCATTAATGAAAACTTTGTTAAACTTCCCTAATGTGTAATTTTGGAATGATCATGCAATTGGCTCAATGTAACACACAATCAACTCAGTATCAAAACATAACCATGCAAGATAGGAGAGAATCATGAGAGTTACAAGAAGCATATATGCAACTACATATATTTAAGCACAAAATTCAACATCAATCAATCCAAATTACAAATGTTAATCATTAACCAATGATTACAGAATTAACCAAAGTGTCTAACTAAGACTTTACAACTCCTAGACCTAGGAAATCATAAACACATAGCTAGAAACTAAAGATTAAAACTAAAACTCCCCTTTGAAGCTTGGAAACTCATGCTACTCCACCATCTTCAAGAGTTGGAAAAGCCTAGCTCATCATAGCCTTGGAATCAGCTCCAACCAGAGTTAAATCTTCAGCCATAACAGTTAAGAGATGAAGGAAATGAAGGTGGATGAAGAAGAAGTGCAGGAAAATGGAAGGTGAAGGAGATGGAGATAGAGGATTAGGGTTCAGTGGGAAAGATGAGAGGAGATGATGATAGAAAATGTAGGTGGTGGCTGCCTTTCCGTGTATGACCTCACCCATACCCAAAATAGGGTTTCTAACCCGAAAATGACGTGTATGGGTCGGTTCCTGGAGGTGGGTAGGTCAGATTTTCCCGAAATGGTCGGGTCTGAAATGTGCTGATACGAGGTGTTCGCCACGGCGAACCATGGCAGAGAGCTTTCCTATTGGATGGGCGACGTTCGCCGCGGCGAAGGAAGAAGTGTGCCACGGCGAACTATGGCAGAGGCTCCTCTTTGCATCTTGTGCCTTGAGTCTTCAATCTTGGCCCCGATCTCAGGTGTCCTACATTGAAAAGCAACAATTTAAGGCATCAATTGTCCTAGAAATTAATTGAATACGATTAATAACTAAGTATGACAATTTTACCCTAAAAAAGACACTAACTCAAAGTAAGGACTCTTAATCAAAATTAAGCACAATTATCATTAAAAGGAGCCAAAACCTATGATAAAAACCCTTAAAATGATATGAAATAACATAGAACAATTGGGTTCAATCAAAAACCTAATAAATTTCTAAAACTCCCACATCTTAAGAGAACTATGATTGCCAAGAATCCATTTTCAAGAGGTTTTATTAATTGATTCAGTAGTTGATTTCCATCTACTTCATCTTAATCTCCCAAAAATCCAAAAATACATTTACATTCTATTGCATTTGATCTTAATTACAAGTCTCAATGAAAACCCCCAACCTTTTCCAGCTCAATTTGCATAACCATGGCATTTAGTTAATCTAGGATCATAATTTCGACTCCACAAGTGAAACGATCCGAGGTTGTGCCTATAGTACAATCCTTGGATTAATTTTGAATTTGGCCCCAAGGTGTAAGCAAAGACAAGTCAAGGTGATTTTCAAGTGGCGTCGTTGCCGGGAAGCCAAGAAATTGGTTCTCTAGGTTAGCTTGTGTCATTGGGTTGTCAATTGAAGTTTTGATCCTTTTAGGTTGCATTTTAGTTAGTTTAGTTGCATATTTGTTCATAGTATAGGTTTTCATCTTGCATAGCATCAAAATTTTTGGAAATACAAACAAATACATTGATTTTCTACACTTTCAGTATTTTCACTTTGCATCAGTGGCGTCCAGTATCTGATAAGCTTTTTGTGACAGTTCACCGCGGCCAACTTGTACCTTCGCCGCGGCAAACTTTCTAAAAACTAAAGGATTCCCCTTGGGATACCTTCGCCGTGGCACACTCATGCTTTCACCATAGCAAACTTCCTACGCTCAGCTATCCAGTCGCCTCTGTCACCTTTCGCTGAGGCCTACCACTGCTTTTGTCGCGGTGAACTATTCTGAAAAGTTTTGAAACTTACACTTTTTGCTTCTTTATCTGTGCATACATACTCATACTAATCCACACACTTGCATCCATCACAACTCATACTTTTATCTGACTTTGTGTGCTGCAAGTCAATTTTGTTTGCTCTTTCTCTTGTGACTCTTTTCTTGCATGCCACAGAAAGCAAAACTTGTGCCCTTTAACCCTAAGATTGAGAGAAAACTCAGAGAGATGAGAAGAGAGAAAAGAGTTGAGGGGACAAGTGAGTTAGTAGTTGAACAAGAAAACATTTATGTGGCATCTAGCCTATCTAGTAGTAAGAGTGAGCCTACTGATGAAGAGATAATGGCTGATTTACCACCTAACCACCCTAATCCTAACCCCAATGCCAACCAAGTGAGGAATGGAGGCAATGGAGGGAATAGAGAACAAGAGAGAGTGGGAGAAAATAATGGGAACCCTAGAAGAAACAATTAGGGAAGCAACCACATCTGATGTCAATTTTGACCCATTTACTGCTGCATGTCCAAATTTTGAAGTTAATTTTGAAATTAAAGGATTATTGATTAACTCCCTTCTAAAATTTCATGGCTTGACAGGAGAAGATCCATATCTTCATTTGCAATCCCTTTCTAAGATCTGCCAGAGTATGAAGCCTGTGGGAGCATCGTTAGATCAAGTGCTATGGAAGGTTTTCCACCTATCATTGAAGGGAAAAGCTAGAGAGTGGTACATGAGTCTTCCAAGGCACGTAGCTGATGCATATCACAGTTGGGGGAACTTAAGGAAAGCGTTCCTGGAGAAATACTTTCCAGCTTCTCGTACTTCATCAATGAGGAAGGAGATCTATTCTGCCAAGCAAGACTATGACGAATCTCTCTATGATTATTGGAATAGATTTCAGGACATGCTTTCAAGATGTCCACATAATCAAATTCCTAATGAACAACTAGTGCAGTATTTCTATGATGGGTTGAAGAACCAAAAGAAGGGTATGTTGGATGCTGCATCAGGAGGATCTTTGACAGACTCCACTGCTGAGGAGGCTTGGCATTTGATTAAGAAGATGGCCCTGAATCATCAACAATACGGTGTGAGAGATACTAGAAGAGTACATGAGTTGGGAGCTGCTTCAATTCACAATAGAAGAATGGACACTTTGGAATCAAAGATGGATTCATTGGAAAGCACGAGAACCTCTCAACTGTCTGTAATCACTACAGAATTGAAGAATATGAATATGCATAGACTAGCACCCCCTATGGATATTACTACCCCTAGTTGTGAGACTTGTGGCTCGATTATGCATATTTCTAGCATATATCCAAGCCGTTATGAGGAGGTATCTGCAGTCTACTAAGGCCGTCCAAATCAAAAGTGGGACCCTTACTACAACACTTATAACGAGGGATGGAAGGCAAACCCTCAATTGGGCTGGAGGAATGATGATAGTAGACCTCCAAATAGACTTCAGAAGAGTGGAAGAGCTGGTCCATCTTCAACCCAGTTCCAAAACCAGTCTCAAGCCTTAACCGTCCCACCCAAGGATGATACCAACCAACTCCTACACAATATGATGGCCTTAATAAAGGAAGAAAGGGCTGCTAACGCTACTTAGTTCAACTCCTTACCCTTACTAATTCAACAAGACTCATCCAAGAATGATGCTAGATTTAGTGCTTTGGAAAAGAGGATAGAATAGTAGGAAACTAAGTTTGAGAACATCAACTCCTATGTAACTCAGTTGTCTAACAATATGAGTGAGCAACAAGCAAGGAGCAGTGGCGCTATCCCCTCCAACACTGTTATCAATCTTAAGGGCTTGAATGCCATTACCTTTAGGAGTGGGAAGCAAGTGAATTTTAGAGAAGAGGAGGATGAAGTTATAGATGAGGAAATCTTATGTGATGAGCTGCCACAAGCATCTTCAAAGGTCAAGAATTTTGAGAGCTCAAAGGAGATGAGGCTAAAGCTGAAAGAAGCCCCAAAAGAACATGATGGCAAGGGTAAAGATGTGGAATCTGAGCCAAGCAATCATGGAGCCTCAAGCAAGGAAGGTAAGGAGGTAAACATCAATGAACTACCTTTCCCTAATGCTTATTTGAAAAATGTTAAAATAGGTAAGGAGAGGCAAGATCATGAGTTGCTTGAGACATTTAGGAAAGTAGAAGTGAATATACCCTTACTTGACCTGATTAAAAAGATTCCTAAGTATGCTAAGGTCTTAAAAGAATTATATACTCAAAAGAGGAGATTTAAACCTAATGAAAGAGTCCAATTACCCTTTAATGTGTCTGCTTTGTTTAAACCCCAAATTCCTGTAAAGTGTCAAGACCCTAGATCTTTCACTATCCCTTGCACTATAGGAAAGGTTACTATAGGGGGAGCCCTGTTAGATCTAGGTACAGCCATTAATGTCATGCCTAAGTCCGTATACACCTCTCTAGGAGTCAAGACTCTTAAGTCCACTACTGTTGTGCTCCAACTAGCTGATAGGACTATTAGGTATCTTGAGGGCATTATTGAAGACATTTTAGTCCAAGTTAAGGGATTGGTTTTTCCTGCTGATTTTTATATGCTTGACATGTCTTCTGAACTTGTAAATGACACTACACTCATCCTTGGTCGACCTTTCTTAAGGACTGCTAATACCATGATTAGCATGAAAGAGGGCACCATAACTATGGAGGTGGGTGATAATAAAGTTTCTTTTAACATGTATGAAGCAATGAAACATCCTTATGAGGACTATTCACTTTTGGGGGTTAACATGATAGACATTGCTGTTGAGGATGCTTACTCTGAAGTTGAATTGCAAAATGACTCTTTTTATTCTGATCTTTACACTGATGATTCTATTGATGAGAATGAATCCATTTCTTCCTTTTCATCTCTTTACTCTATACCTTCTACTTGCTCATGTGGTGGTGATGTTACATGCCTTGATTGTACTATGGTTAATTGCATGCTTTCTATCCCACATACATTTTCTGTTTCCTCCCTTGACTCCAAGTTAGACTGTGATCCCTCTATTGTCAGCGATGATTCCCTTGGGTAAAGGTTTCCTGTTGTTGTTTCAGATATGGGGGAAGATGTCATGGAGAAGAATCCCTCTAAGGCGGTTGTTGTAGATCAACTAGAAGTTGGTTCAACCCTTGGAGAGGAAGTTAACTACAAGGCTGAGGATCTATCATTGGTTGAAGGAAAGGGGAGTAATCTGTTCTCTCTTGAACTTCATAAATTGATTCCTTCTATTGTGCAACCACCGACACTTGATTTGAAACCCTTACCACCTACTTTGAAATATGCTTTCCTTGAGTCTAATGAACAACTACCTGTTATAATTGCTAACTCACTGTCTGAGAGTGAGGAAGAGAGACTCTTGTCTGTTTTGAGGGAGCATAGAAAGGCAATAGGTTGGACACTAGCGGACATACCAGGAATTAGTCCTACTGCACACATAGAATTTTACTGAGTGAGGAATCAAAACTAGTAAGACAACCCCAAAGATGATTGAACCCTCTCATATTGGATGTAGTTAAGAAAGAAATTACTAAATTGTTGAGTCCTGGGATAATATATCCAATTTCTGATAGTGAGTGGGTCAGTCCAGTGCATGTTGTGCCAAAGAAGAGTAGGGTAACAAAAGCAAGGAATGAAAGGGATGAGTTAATTCCTACAAGGGTTTAAAATTCATGGCGTGTGTGCATAGACTATAGGAAACTTAATGATGAAACATGTAAGGATCACTTTCTTATACCCTTCATTGACTAAATGTTGGAGAGACTAGCTGGTAAATCACATTACTGCTTTTCAGATGGCTTTTTCGGCTATTTTCAGGTACCCATAGCCCCCGAGGATCAGGATAAAACCACTTTCACATGCCCCTTTGGTACCTTTGCTTATCGAAGGATGCCATTTGGGTTATGTAATGCTCCAGGCACCTTTCAAAGGTGCATGGTGGCGATTTTTAGTGACCTCTTAGAGCACAATATGGAGGTTTTCATGGATGATTTTACGGTTTATGGAGAGAGCTTTGATCAGTGCCTGAATAGCCTAAGGCAAGCTCTAGATAGATGCATAGCCAAAAATCTTGTTTTGAACTTTGAGAAATGTCATTTCATGGTGGGTAGTGGCTTAGTGTTAGGTCACCTCATCTCTAGTAAGGGGATTGAGATTGATAAGGCTAAAATTGAAGTTATCTCATCTTTGCCTTACCCCACCTGTCTTAAAGATTTGAGATCTTTTCTTGGGCATGCAGGGTTTTATAAGCGCTTTATTAAAGATTTTAGTAAAGTTGCGTTGCCCCTTTCTACTCTTCTTAAAAAGGATGTTGAATTTAATTTTGATGAAAAATGTAGACATGCCTTTGATACTCTCAAGTCTATGCTTGTTTCACCTCCTATTTTGACTGCACCCAACTGGAATTTACATTTTGAACTCCATGTGATGCTTCTAATTATGTAGTGGGTGCTATGCTTGGCCAGAAGGAGGAGAAACAATCTAGAGTCATAGCCTATGCCTCTAAGACACTTGACCTAGCTCAAGTCAACTATACCACTACTGAGAAAGAAATGTTTGCCATTGTATTTGCTTTAGATAAGTTTAGACAGTATCTAATCAATTCTCGAGTGGTTGTGTATACAGATCATGCAGCTGTCCACTATCTACTTAAAAAGCCACAATCTAAACCAAGATTGATCAGATGGGCTTTACTGCTTCAAGAGTTCGACATTGAGATTAAGGATAGACCCGGGGCAGTGAATCAGGTAGCCGATCACCTGAGTAGGCTACCGAAGGACACAAGGGGAGTAGATTCTTCTAACTTGACTTGTGATTCTTTTACTGATTTAGCTTTATGTTCTGTGGTTACTATAGAGCCTTGGTATGCTAAGATTGTCAATTATCTCATGTCTGGACTCACTCCTCCCTTTATGTCTAGATTTCAGGCACAAAAGCTTCGTAGCGAGTCAAAGTATTACATATGGGATGCCCCTCATCTGTGGAGGATGTGCAGTGACCAAGTGATACCGAAGTATGTGCCGGAGGAGGATTTTGAACCTATTATTTCAGCTTGCCATTCCATGGTTTGTGGTGGTTATTTTAGTGCAAGGAGGACATCTAGGAAGGTCTTAGATTCTAGATTTTATTGGCCCACCCTCTTCAAAGATTCTTTTACATTTTGTAGATCTTGTGACAAGTGTCAGTGATTTGGAGGGTTGGGAAAAAGACATGAGATGCCTTAACAGCCCCTCTTGTTTTGTGAGATTTTTGAGGTTTGGGGAATTGACTTTATGGGACCCTTTCCTTCTTCCTTTGGTTTTGTATATATTTTATTAGCTGTAGACTATGTATCCAAATGGATTGAAGCTATACCTTGCAGAAAAGATGATGCCCCAACTGTTCATAGATTTCTAAAATCACACATTTTCTGTAGGTATGGAATCCCTAGGGCTTTAGTGAGTGATCGTGGAACACATTTTTGTAATAGGATAGTTAACAACTTGTTATCCAAATTTGGTGTCACTCATAAAATCTCTACCGCCTATCACCCCTAAACCAATGGTCAAGCTGAAATATCTAATAGGGAAGTGAAGCATATTCTAGAGAAAATGGTTAAGCCATCCAAGAAGGACTGGAGCTCACGTTTAGAAGAAGCATTATGGGCTTACCGGACTGCATACAAATCGCCCATTGGCATATCTCCCTACCGTCTAGTTTATAGAAAGCCATGTCATTTGCCAGTGGAGCTGAAACACAAAGCATATTGGGCAGTCAAGCAATGCAACATGAATATAGAGTCCTCTGGTATGGAAAGGAAGCTGCAATTGCAAGAGTTGGAGGAGATTAGACTTGAAGCTTATGAGAACTCTAGACTCTACAAGGAAAAGACCAAATTTGTGCATGATCGGGGTATCTTGAGAAAGGACTTTAAGGAAGGCGATAAAGTGCTGTTGTATAAGGCTCGGTTTACTCAAGCAAGGAAAATTCAACACCAGATGTGTTGGGCCATACACAGTCACTAAAGTGCACAATTTCAGTATGGTGGAGCTACTACATGAGGAGACCGGGGCTAGATTCAAAGTTAATGGCCATCTACTGAAGCTCTACCATGAAAATCAAAAGCCTCCTTAATTCCCTGGTCGTTTCTTTCCTTCACTCATTTACATGCTTTTGCTTAATTATTGATCTTGCTATGTTTTGTGCATTGTATGTTGAATGAGTGTGGGGGAGAAACCATTTCAGTAGTATAGTAATGTAGTTGTTGTTTGAATTCAATAAGACCCCCTGTAAGTTCTGATCTCTATCCTATCTTATTTTGTGCTTGTTGGTAATATGGTGCTTGTAATGAATTATATGAATCAGATTGATTGAGAAAGCTTGTTTGTGGTATACTGCTTAATCATGGACTTATTGAGCACCCTTTTGATCTATTTTGATGCACTTTAAAGTTTTTGAAGTATCCAGCTACCTTTGTTGTTTGTGTGTTGTGTTTCTCTGTTGTTTGGGTGTTTTTGTGTTGTTCTGTGCTCTCTGTGACACTTCACCGTGGCAAACCTAAGCCTTCGCTGCGGCGAAGTGGTCCGTGTCTATTAGGTTGCTCTCTGTGACCTTTCACCGCGACAAACTCCAGCCTTCGTCTCGGCGAAGGTCACCAATTTCCAGGTGTTGCTCTTGGGATGGTTTCGCCGCGGTGAAACATCCTTCTCTCCCTTTGTTTCTCATCTCGGGAATGGTTCGCCATGGCGAACCCGCCGTTTCAAAGCTTATCAGTTTCCGTTTCAACCCTATTTTCCTTGTAAAATTCCCTTTTTGCCCCCATTTCTACCTCACCCATTCTATTATCTTAAACCCATTTCCGTCTTTTTCCCTCCCCATTCCATTAAACCCCCCTTCATCTCCTTTACCTCTTTCAATTCTTAAAAAACTGTTGGTCCCCTTATTCTTCGCCCCACTCCCTCTCAAAAACCGGTGAAACCCATCTCTGCCTTCATCCTTCAGACCACCGACCTCCACCCTTCTCCATTCCTCTTAGTCACCCTCTCCCTCTCTCCTCTTCTCCCTTTATCTCTTCCCTCTTCAGTTTTTCCACTCCTTCTCTTCCTTTGTTCTCCAGTCTGTGCTGAAGCCCTCTTCCTCCTTGATTGTGGTATGGTTTTCTCTCTTCCTTTGTTCTTTCTTTTCTTTTATTTCTGTTTAGTTGTTAGTTTGTTTATTTGTTCTGCTATTGTTTTGTTGGGTTGGGTTATTTTGATGTTAGATTGTAGTTACGTAGCTCTTAGGCTATCTAATGATTCATGGTGCATTTTGTATTTCTTTAATCTCTTTACTTAATTGTGAAATTTTTTGATCAACTGAAAACCTATGAATCATTACATAGCTATTTGCTACTGTCTAGGTTGTGATTTTGGTTTTTCTGGGGTAGTGTTCGTTCCTGTTTGTTTGGTCTTTGTTTAGTGTATTTTGTTTCTTGTGTTCAGAGTATGCCTCGTACTAAGAACCCTGCGCCTGTGTCTAAATCTGATTCGGGGGATGAGTACACTTTTGAGGAGTTATACCGAAATATTGACCAGAGACCCCTCCTTAAGGAGCAACTTTTTCCCTTAGACCCCTCGATCACCCTTTTGTCCACCAGCTCTGTGCCTTCCAATTGACCGGTTTGGTCCAAGAGCGTTCTATGGGTAATGATGCTTTTGTTTGCCATTTTTACACATATGCCCATTTCTATGGCTCCATGGTCGTAGACTTCTGCAATGTCTTTGTCTGCCATTCCTTTACTGCTGACAACATCCATTTCCATTACCACCTTCCCCCTTGTCGCCATTCGGGTTATTTGGCAAACAGAGACAATTACCCTTTTGATGATGTGGTCTAAACCTTGTGTCATGAAGGAGCGACTTGGCATCGCCCCCTCACTTCTGAGCAATGCCTGAAGCGATCCGAGTTTTGACTTGAGGCTCGCTTTTGGCTACATTTTGTCTGTAACAACCTAATACCCACCACCCACCTAGCCAATGTTCCTAAGTGCCAAGCCCTTTACGTCTACCTTCTCATGATTGGCTGATCCTTTGATGTAGCTGACACCATCTACTCAACCCTCCATGATGCCATCAACACTCCTAAACTCACCAACAACATCATTTTTCCCCACCTAGTCACTGACCTTTTCCTTGCTGCCAATGTCCCTGAGTATGACAATGACAGCTACTTTGAGCCAGCCCCTTTATTTCGATATGACCGTCTTAAATAGCCTGTCGTTGGACACCCTCTACCCATCTACCCTGTATATGATGTTGGCGCAGCGCATGCAGCTGGTGCACCAGCTCCTAAAGTTCAAGAAGAACAGCAAGATTCAAAAGCTCCTAAACCTGTCACCTTAGACACCTTGGCTGATGATATTAATGAGCTGGCAGACGATGTCCACCAGTTGCGAGTCACCCTCCTCCGCGAGATGAAGAGGCAGAAGGACCGCGATGCTCTATATGATCGAGACCAACGTTACTGCCGTTGTGTAGATGCTCTGATTACTGACCGGTTGAACTTCATCCTACCTCTCGAAGAGGAAGACCCTCAGAGCGGAGCTGGGACATCTGGAGCAGGCACTTCTGGTGCAGGACTATCCGGGTCTGGGGCAGATGATACTGGGACACAGCAATAGCTCTTTGCTTGTGTTTTCTTCTCTTTATTGTTCTTTGTGTTGCTTTTTAGTTGGTGTAGCTGGTTACTTGTTAAACTTTTTGGATGTTACTGATAGACCTTGTCGCTAGGTAATCAAAGTTTTACTAGGGAAATGCAGCAAGTGAGGCACTACCTAGGTCATTCTTCTTAAGGAGCCTTAAGTTGTATTTCAATTCTTAACAATTCACTTTTAATTATCAAATTACCAAGATGAAAGCTTGAGTTCAGAAAAGAGAAATTGAAACAAGAAACAAATCTAATGAAAGGTAAAAGGCAAAAGAAGATTCAGATAAGAGATAGTAGTTCCCCTAGCAATTTATCCAACCTTCCTTGTTCAATCTTATAATTTGGAGTCTCTTAATGTCAATTAAATGGATAGATTCAGCTACTGCTCAAATCTCTCTTAACATAGATCAGAAACAACTATCTTACTAGATTCATTGTTTTGATCTATGAGAAGAAAAATCAATTGACAAGAATACTTGAGAAGCAAGTTGCAATTCTCTAAGAATGACCACAACTGTGAATCATCAATGTATTCAACCAAAATTCAGATTTACAGAACAACAGTCCAAGTAAAACGAATCAGATTTACAAATCAACAGAGAATCCTCTATTCAACTAAACTAAAGGACACAACTCACATCTGAATGTTCAATCAGATCTAAATTCCAAGAAACATAAATCTAATCATCCAACCTTCATTCTAACCACAATTGTTCAACTGAAACAAATGAACCTTAGAATAGAAAGTAGAAACTAGATCTGAATGACTCCCTGTTCAGCTCTATGAACTCAGGTCAGCTTCATTGCTAGAAGGACATGGAAATTCAGCTACTCATGCTCTGGATTAGGGTAGAAACAGCAAGAATTGATGAAAGATTCATGGTTGATCGGTGAAAAGTGATGAATTTGGATGAAAATGGAAGAAGGAATTGAGAGAAGGTAGAGAGAACAAGAAAATCGCGTCTGGAGATGAATAAGAAACTGAAATCTGATCCCGCTCGCTGGAGAGCACGATTCTGGTTTTAAATCTAAAATTTTCTGTCATCCGCCGTGGCTCCTCCATCAATCCGCCGCGGCGCCTGTCCTGTATGGCGTCGTTTTGCTTAATGATCCTGAGCTTCATGAAAACTTCCGTCCACCATGGCGCCTTAGTCCATCCGTCACGGCGCCTTTCACCGAGAGTACCATTGGAAATCTGCCGCGGCGCCTTCCCAAATCAGCCGTGGCGCCTCAGACAGAATGGCAAAAATGCTACTGAACTTCCTGAAATTCATACCAAAGCAGGGATCAAAAGTACACACATATAAAATTATATAAAAACATGCAAAACCACCTATAAAACCTCACAATTCCTCTCACCAACTCTTATGCACAAAGGAAGCTAATTATGCCCAAAGTATGCAAATATAGATGGCAAAAGCATGAGTTTAGGGCTAGAAATGTATGCAAATAATGAGACTTATCAACTCCCCCACACTTAGCTTTTGCACTCCTGGGAAAATCAAGTCTAAACATATTGTGAAAGAGAAGGATGAGAGAAAGGAATAAGCAAGCTCAAAAGTTCAGGTTACAACTGCAACCAATAATGATTCTTCAACCAACATCCATTCATGGAACATTCTAATGCAAAGAAACCAAGCAATGATATGCAATTTAATCTAAGTGAATAAGATATAGAAGACCACACAAAGGAATTAGTGTATCACTCAACTCACAAGTATTAAAGGTTTGAAAGGAGCCTTTTCTTGTCGTTCGCTTAGAGGTTCTCGCTCAAAATTTATCCAAGCTATGCAGTATTGCAAACTCGGGTCGTTCTCTTTTGGGAGCCTAAATTAAATGTCTAAGTTAGATTAATGCTATGCAGAGTAATGAAAAAGGGGTTTTTGGTGTTTTTATCCATTAATGAAATGCTAAAACTAAATGCAATTAATTCAAATCTAAGTGACTATGCTTTTGGATTTTTCTAGATAGTAGTAATGAAGTAAGTTAATGATATGTAATCTCTTGAATATAGCTTTGAAGCAATCATAGTTCAAAATAAGTATGGGAGTAGAAATCACCAAGTTTTCTAAATGAAAAACCTTAAAGAACTCTTTAAGTCTAGGATCTTAATCAATGGTACCCATTTCATAAGATCCTATTAAGCTAACTTAGTGTGTGTATTAAGATTAATTAATGCACTTGGTTAAATGCAAGCCCAGATCAACTCAACAATCACACATTACCATGCAAGACAGAGAGTATCAAAAGAGTTGCATAAAAACATACATGTAACCACATGTATTGAAGCTCAAATTCAACACTAATAATCCAATACACAAGACAATCATCCAGAATTGATTACAACCATAATCAAAATAGCTCAGCCCAAATTTACAAATCCTAAGACCTAGAAATTCATAAACAAAGAACTAGAACTTATAGATGAAGCTAACTCCCCTTTGAAGCTTTGTGAACTCATGCTTCTTCCACCATATTCAAGAGTTGAGAAGCTTAGCTAGTCATAACTCTTGAATCAACTCCAACCAGATATTGTTCTTCAGCCATGGTAGCAGTAAATGGAGGAAATGGAAATGGGATTAGGGTTTCTGAGGTAAAAATGAGAGAAGAGGATGAAAGATACGAAGGTGGTGGCTGAATGATGGTCATCTCCTGTCATCATACCCAAAATAGGGTTTCTAACCCGAAACTTACGTGCATGGGTCGGTTTTTGGGGATGGGTAGGTCAAAATTTCCCGAAATGGTCGGGTCTGAGATTTGCTGCTTCGAGGGTTTCGCCGCGGCGAAGAATAGGTTCGCCGCGGCGAAACATGGCAGAGACCTGCCTTCACGGATGGGTTTTCGCCGCGGCGAAGTGAGATGTTGGCCGCGGCGAACCTAGGCAGAGGATCTTCTCTTGTTTCTTTTGCCTTGAGTTCTTCAATTCTGGCCCCAAATCTTTAGTGTCCTACAATAAAAAGTAACAAATTGAAGTATCAATTGTCCTAGAAGTTAATTGAATCCAATTAACAACCAATTATGACAATTTAATCCTCAAAATGACACTAACTCAAAGTAAGAACCGTAAATCTCAGTTAAGCACAATTTTCACTTAAAAGGACCAGAAAGTATGACAAAATCATGGATAATGATATGAAAAGAAACTAATATTTTGAGCTCAATCAAGGTTCTTTCACTCAATTCACTTATTCAAATGCTCTACCATATGCTTGTAATAGCTCTACCTCTCCACCACTCAAATACATAAGTACTCAAGAATCAAGAGGACTTTTGTGGCTTGTAATGTAAGGGTGAGGAAGAAATGCACAAGAATGCATAGAAGGATAGAGATAATATGTGAATCAATGTGTAGAATTCAATAGCATTAGTAATGTTCAATTGAGGATTTAACTTCTTGATCTTGAAGTCTAAAGCTATAAAGGTGCTTTTATTCCCACTTTCTTTTCTTTTCTTGCTTTTTTATTTCTTTTCAACTTTTCTATTCTCTTTCTCTCTCTGTTTTTTTTTATATTTTGCATGTTTCTTCTTTTCTTTTTCTCTTTCAGTTTTTTTTTTAGCTCAAGTATGCACTTCCTCATATCAATCCATTAATTGAATCCATCAAAATACTAGTGAATTCTGAAAAGAATTAATGAAATGAAATATGTATCCTTGTAGGAAAGAGGTTTTATAAATGAGAGTGAAATGAATGGCAAAATTCAGCTAAAAGGCTCAAATGGGTAACAAGGGATAAATCATGTGGGATTTAGCCATTTGGTCTAAGTAGCTACTTTGAATGAATGCCTCAATCATGTTCAAGAGTACTAATGTTGCATGTGGTCTTAATTAAGAACTAAGACAAGTTCTAGAGAGTATAAGAAATAAGTGAATGCACACATCAGAAATGAATATAAAGGCTCAAAGAATCCTTCCAACTAGGCTTTGTCTTCTATATTCATTCACTTCAGCTAAAGAACACATCATGCTTAATCTCTATGCATTAGAAAATTTCACTTCAGGATATTAATTTCCAATTCAAAGTCAATCACAAATGTAACATTAGAATTCCTGAAGCAAGCTTAAACCTTCAAAAAGTTTTTGAAAACTGAGGTTTTACAAAAGACACAAAACACACAAAAGCACAACATTCACTCCCCCACACTTGAACCTTGCATTGCCCTTAATGCAAATTTGAACAAAAGATAGCAAGGAAAACTGGTAAGGAAGGAATGGAAAAAAGGAACAAAATACTCAAAAACAACTAAAAATAACCTACACTTGCTACTATTTATGTCCCCCCCACACTTGTTCAAAATTGGAGTTCAAGAATGAAAATAATCAACTAATCACAGACTAAGGTATGTAAGGAAGGGGATAACCTGAGATTATGGTGGGTCAAAATTTTCCTTATATATTTTGAGCAGGTGGCCATTGACCTTGAAAGTCTTATTGCTCTTCTCATCTAGCAGCTCTATCATGCCAAACTTGTGGACTTTAGTGACCAAGTATGGTCCTTCCCATCTAGTGCTCAGCTTCCCAGGTTTAAATGTAAATCGTGCTTTGTACAGCAACACTTTATCTCCAACCTTGAAAGTCTTCCTTAGGATTTGCTTGTCATGAATCATCTTCGTCTTCTCCTTGTAGAACCTGGAATTCTCATAGGCTTCAAGTCTTAACTCTTCAAGTTCCTGTAATTGCAATAATCTTTCCATACCAGCAGAATCAAAATCAAGGTTACATGCTTTTACAGCTCAAAGAGACTTATGTTCAATCTCAACTGGTAGGTGACACATCTTACCATAAACCAATCTATAAGGAGACATGCCTATTGGGGTTTTAAATGCAGTTCTATGTGCCCACAAAGCATCATCTAATCTAGCACTCCAATCCTTCCTAGATGATTTAACTATGCGTTCCAACACCTTCTTGATTTCTCTATTTGCATTTTCAGCTTGCCCATTACTTTGGGGATGATAAGGTGTGGATGTCTTATGTGTTACACCATACTTAGTGAATAACCCTTGTAGCAATTTATTACAAAAATGAGTGTCATTATCACTAACTACTGCTCTAGGAATGCCAAATCTAGAAAAGATGTTATTTTTCAGAAATTTTGAAATAGTAGCAGTATCATTCTTTTTGGTTGCTATGGCCTCTACCCATCTTGAAAGGTAATCAACTGCAAGAAGAATGTATATAAAACCCATAGAAGGAAGAAAGGGGCCCATAAAATCAATACCCCATACTTCAAACACCTCACAGAAAAGCATTGGGTGTTGGGGTAGTTCATGTTTCTTAGTTAGGCTACCAAATCTTTGGCAAATATCACAATTCTTGCAATACTCATAAGAGTCTTTAAAGAGTGATGGCCAATACAAACCAGCTTCCAATATTTTTCTTGCAGTCTTGTTAGCACTAAAATGACCTCCACAAGTTTGAGAGTGGCAAGCATGCAGGATGTCTTGAAATTCTTCATTTGGTACACATCTTCGAATGATTTGGTCACTGCATACCTTCCAAAGGATTGGAGGATCCCAAATGTAGTGTTTAGACTCACTCTTAATCTTCTGCATCTGAAAATGAGACAACGAAGGAGGAATTAGACCAGCAACTAAAAAGTTGACAATGTGACAATACCAAGGTTCCATGAGAGACAAGGCATAAACAGAACAATCCTTAAACTCATCATAAACAGAATCTGAACCAATTACTCCCCTTGTAGTTTCTGGTAAGCGACTTAGATGGTCAGCCACCACATATTTTCTGCTCCCGGTTTGTCTTTGATGTCAATATCAAATTCTTGGATCAACAACATCCACCTTAAGAGCCTTGGTTTGGATTGTGGCTTGCTGAAAAGATACTTAACAGCAGAATGATCAATGAAAATAGTAACCTTAGAGTTAATTAGGTAAGGTCTAAACTTGTCTAATGCAAAAACAATAGAAAAGAGCTCCTTTTCAGTAGTTGTGTAATTAGTTTGAGCCTTATCTAGAGTCTTTGAAGCATAAGCAATAACCTTGGAAGCCTTACCATCTTTTTGTCCCAAAACTGCACCCACTGCATTGTTAGAGGCATCACAACACAATTCAAATGGTAAATTCCAATTAGGGCAAGTCAAAATAGGTGGAGAAGTCAATCTGGATTTAATCTCATCAAAAGACATTTTACACTCATCAGTGAAATCAAAGGAAGCATCTTTTTGCAACAATTTAGACATTGGAAAAGTCACTTTACTAAAATCTTTTATGAATCTTCTATAAAACCCAGCATGGCCTAGGAAAGATCTAAGCTCCTTAAGATTTGTTGGATAGGGTAGAGAGGAAATTACTTCAACCTTTGCTTTGTCTACCTCTATTCCCTTTTCAGAAATTAGGTGACCTAGAACTATTCCTTGTTGGACCATAAAGTGACATTTTTCAAAATTCAGGATAAGATCCTTTTCAACACATTTAGATAGAGCTTTTTCCAAATTCACTAAGCATTCATCAAAATTATTTCCATAGATGGTAAAGTCATCCATAAACACCTCAATCCCATTCTCTAGCAAATCGCTAAAGATGGATAGCATACACCTTTGGAATGTGCCCGGTGCATTGCAAAGTCTAAATGGCATTCTTCTATATGCAAATGTGCCAAAAGGACAAGTGAATATAGTCTTCTCTTGATCTTGAGGTGCAATGGGAACCTGAAAATAGCCACTGAAACCATCAAGGAAACAATAGTGAGATTTACAAGCTAATCTTTCAAGCATTTGATCTATAAAGGGTAGGGGAAAATGATCTTTTCTTGTAGAATCATTAAGCTTCCTATAATCAATGCAAACACGCTAAGAATTCTGGATTCTAGTGGGGATTAATTCATTTTTTTCATTCCTAACCACAGTGATCCCACTTTTCTTAGGAACAACCTGAACTGGACTTACCCACTCACTATCTGAAATAGGGTATATGATACCAGCACTAAGCAGCTTTGTTACTTCCTTTTTAACAACATCAGTATGAGTGGGTTAAGTCTTCTTTGAGGTTGCCTTATGGGCTTTGCATTGTCATTTAACAATATTCTATGAGTGCAAATTGAAGCATTAATACCAGGAATATCTACTAGGGACCATCCAATTGCACTTTTATACCTTTTCAAAACAGCAAGTAACTGAGATTCTTCAAGATCAGTTAAAGAGTTAGAGATTATCACCGGTAGTCTTTCATTTTCAGCTAAAAATGCATACTTCAGTGTTGATGGCAAGGGTTTAAGCTCCAATTCAGGAGGTTGAACTATTGAGGGTATCAGTTTCTTGAGCTCCAAGGTAGTGCAATTATTTCCAGATTGCTTCAAAGCTTCAATACCAAAAATTGCAGTTGTACATTCATCCTCATGTGAGTAACTCTCCTTAGTTGGTCCCTGCAACAATGCATTTAAAACATTTGTAAATCCATGTGAAAACTCAAAGTTAGATGCAGAATAATCTTGAGGAATTCCAATTTCACAAGTAAAATTAGATTGCAAAAGTGCACTCCCTATGCTGCATATTTCGGCAAATTTGGTTGGTGTCATGCTTAATCTCCTAGGGTTAGGAGTAGCTACACTTCACATAATTCCCAAGAAGTGTTCCAGTTCTGCATAGTTAAAGAAATTAAGCTCAAGTGACTTGTAAACAGGATTGGAATACAAAATGTGATAAGAATTTAAAGACAAATCCTGTTGTTTAGAAGGTTCAGCTGCATACTCCTTGAATGGGGGTTCATCCATGAGAATTGGGCTGGCCTTGCAATCATGAGTCTTGTGCCTTTCACCCTCCCTTTCTTGTATAGGAGTTGATTCACTCTCTTGTGCTGTTGAGAAATCTACAAGCAATCTTTTTGCAAGTTGTTCATCACTTGACAGTGTGGAATTAGCATCAATGGAAGACTTAATGGATGAAACTGAAGACAACTCACTCCAAGTGGAAAGCCAGCCATCAATTTTAGAATCAATGCTAGGCACATCATCAAGGTGTGAAGAAAAAGAAGATGAAGGAGAATATATGGAGGAGAAGAAGACGAAAGAATCTTCAGTATCATCATTGCTATCATGCTCAAAAATAGCTTCACACTCATTTTCAAGTGACACATCAATCATATTAAGCCCCAGCAGAGAATAATCCTCATGTGGATGTTTCATCATCTCATACATGTTAAATTGAATTTCTTGACCACCAAATTCCATTTTTATAATCCCATCTTCATGCAAATCATAGTGTTGGCGGTTCTTAGAAATGGTCTACCCAAAATCAATGTGCTTTCACTTATGGCCTCATTAGTCATATCTAGCACGTAAAAATCAGCAGGGAATACAAGGTCTTTTACTTGAACCAAAATGTCTTCTAAGATTCCCTTGGGATTCCTAATAGACTTATCAGCTAGTTGCACTAAGACACTTGTAGGTTTCATGATTTCAACTCCCAAAGCATAGTAAACAGAACTTGGCATCACATTAATAGCAGCACCCAAATCTAGCAAAGCTTTAGAGATATGAAACTTACCAATTTGACAAGGAATGGAGAAAGCTCCTGGATCTTGGCATTTCACAGGTAATTGAGCTTTAAAAAGGGCTGAAACATTAGGGCCAACTTGCACTAATTCATTAGTTTTAAACTTTCTTTTGTTAGTGCAAATGTCTTTTAAGAATTTTGCATATTCAGGCACTTTCTTCAACAAATCTAGCAAAGGAATATTAATTTCTACTTTACTAAAGAAATCTAATACCTCTTTATTCTATTTTCTTTTGCAACCTTCTGCCCAAACATAAAGGCTCTAGGAAAAGGTAGATCTTTCAAGCTTACCTCCTTACCTTGACTTCCCGGTTTATTGCTCTTGTGAGAATCTTCAACTTTCTCTTGCTCAATCTTTCCATTGTCCTGGTTAGGATCTGAAATTCTTGAAGAAGATTGCCCCAAGTCCTCTCCTAATGGTGCTTCATGGATGCCTTCATTATCCTGAATTAAAGAGCTTGCTTCATTTGTGCAACCTTCAGTAGCTACACTTCTAAATTCAGCTTCCTTTCTTTCTTGCAGAAGTTGCTTCTCTCTTAAGCTTTCAGATTCCACATTTGGTGATGTCTTTTTCTGGACAGAGCTTCTTTTAGTGCAATGATCTTCCTCCAAGTCAGATTCTTCATCATTTTCATTGAATGTCACCTTTCTTCCACTTCTCAAATTTATGGCATTCAACGACTTGGGATTAATCACAGTATTGGAAGGCAAAGCTCCACTTGTTTTTGCTTGAAAACTGCTGAGATTATCTGAAATTTGGGTAACAAAGTTAGCCAGGTTTGCAGTCTTAGTCTCCCATTGTTCAACCCTATTCTCTATAGCAGCCATTCTTGCATCAGATGCAGTGGTATGCTTATCAATTCTGTCCATTTGAGATGCCATAGCACTAAGATTAGCATTCATACTGTTCATGCTTTTCAACAAGAGGGACATGTCATCATTCCTTGAATTACCAACTTCTTGAGTAGCTTGGGAAGGAACCATAGCTTGTTCTGAATGTTGACGTTGCTGGAATTTATTCTGCATGAATCTCTCCTTGTTGTTCTCTCCTCCTCCCCATCTAAAATTAGGATGATCCTTCCATCCTTCATTATAAGTGTTGGAGAAAGGATTCCTTTGCTGATATTGACCGGATCTTTGTTGATACATGGCTGACACTTCTTCAAATTGAGAAGGGCAAGATTCAGTCCAATGCATCATGGAACCACAGGAGTCACAAGAGGGAGCTACCAAGGCTTGAGATGTTCCCATAGCACCACATTGTTTAGTTGACAAGAGTTGCTCCATCCTAGTCATTCTCTTGTCCATCCTTTCTGATAAGACAGCAAATTGAGAGTCAAAGTTAGTAGGATTTGACCTCAAAATTTCATTGACAGATTGGTTATCCCTTGTGCTGAATTGTTGATTGTTGTTAGCCATCTTCTCCAATAATTCCCAAGCATTGTGAGGAGTCAAATCAAACAATGAACCATGGGCTGCAGCATCTATTGTGTTCTTGTGATGAGATAGTAAACCCTCATAGAAATACTGGACTAGATTAGACTTGCTGATTTGATGATTTGGACATTTAGAAAGCATAGCTAGAAATCTTGTCCAATACTCATACAAGGTCTCTCTACTATCTTGTTGAACTCCATAGATAGCCTTCCTCAATTTAGATGTTCTTGATGCAGGAAAGTATTTCTCTAAAAAGGCCTTTTTTAGTTGTTCCCATGTGAGTGTTGTGAAGTGTTGAGGTAAACTTTGCAACCATTCTTTGGCATTTCCCTCTAATGTGAAGTGGAAAGCTCTCCTTAGCACATCCTCCAATTGAGCACCATAGGGCTTCATAGAAGAACAAACCGCATGCATATTCTGAAGGTGTCTATATGGATCATCCCCTGCAAGACCAAGGAATCTTGGTAAGGTGTTAATCAAGGTACCTTTAAGTTCAAAATCAGCTTCAAAGTTATAAAAACCACATGGATCACAGTTCACACTTGAGTTATTAATTTCTCTAATGCTCCTATTCTCCTCATCTCTATTCAATTGAGGATTAGGATTATGGAGAACATTTTCAGCTTGCCTTTCATTTTGAGGTCTATTTGTAGTATCACCTCTCTCAATTTGAGCATTGTTATTATTTTGATCCATCACAAAATGATTGTCTATAAACCCTCCTAAAGTAGATTCAGATTCTGAGGAAGAGCAAGTTTCAACTTGAGGAGAAGGTTCACTCACTATAGGTTGCTTACTAGACTCAGCTATTTGTTTGGTTTTCTTGATTTGCCTAAGAGTTCTATTGATTTCCCAATCAAAAGGTATAAGAGCCTTATCCTGAGACATGCAACTAAAGAACAAGAGAATAGACTAATAAAATAAATGTGAAAAAGCAATTAGACAAAAGAAAGAAGTCAGAGAAAAGACAAAAAGTTAAGAGGGGATCCTGTAAATCCGCCTCGGCCCTTTCTCAGATCCGCCGCGGCCTCTATTACAGAGACGTCTGCCGAGCTAAAAATGGACAGGCGCTGCGGCGCCCGGTGAAATCCACCACGGTGCTTGTTGCAGAATTGATTCTGTGAAAGGCGCTGCAGCGCCTAGTGATATCCGTGCGGCGCCTGGTACTGATAAACCAGGTGGACAAATTCTGCAGCAGCTTCTGACACTATTCACACCTTCACTCCTGCAAATTGAACCTTTAACACAATGGTATTAATTTGTCAACAAGAAAAATATCTCAAAAGCACAAAAACAACCAACCATCATTAGGTTTAATGGAAGAACAATTAAAGGAAAAAGGTTGCTATAGCAAGGATTAAAACAATTCACAGCCTACCAAATTGTGTTAACTCCTTGACAACCTATGGAATGAATTTGGAACACAGCAATAAGGGGAACTACTCAACAACAAAGCACAAGAGTGAAAATGCAACACAACTCAAAAACACTAAAGCTACTTTTTCTGAAGTTTTGGGTTTTCAAATATTAAAATTTTTCTTGGCACACCAGTGAATTGCTTAGAACCTCAACAAGTAAGGTTTCCCGGCAACGGTGCCAATTTAATAGACCTTGTCGCTAGGTAATCAAAGTTTTACTAGGGAAATGCAGCAAGTGAGGCACTACCTAGGTCATTCTTCTCAAGGAGCCTTAAGTTGTATTTCAATTCTTAACAATTCACTTTTAATTATCAAATTACCAAGATGAAAGCTTGAGTTCAGAAAAGAGAAATTGAAACAAGAAACAAATCTAATGAAAGGTAAAAGGAAAAAGAAGATTCAGATAAGAGATAGTAGTTCCCCTAGCAATTTATCCAACCTTCCTTGTTCAATCTTATAATTTGGAGTCTCTTAATGTCAATTAAATGGATAGATTCAGTTACTGCTCAAATCTCTCTTAACATAGATCAGAAACAACTATCTTACTAGATTCATTGTTTTGATCTATGAGAACGAAAATCAATTGACAAAAACACTTGAGAAGCAAGTTGCAATTCTCTAAGAATGACCACAACTTTGAATCGTTAATGTATTCAACCAAAATTCAGATTTACAGAACAACAGTCCAAGTAAAATGAATCAGATTTACAAATCAACAGAGAATCCTCTTTTCAACTGAACTAAAGGACACAACTCACATCTGAATGTTCAATCAGATCTAAATTCCAAGAAACATAAATCTAATCATCCAACCTTCATTCTAACCACAATTGTTCAACTGAAACAAATGAACCTTAGAATAGAAAGTAGAAACTAGATCTGAATGACTCCCTGTTCAGCTTTATGAACTCAAGTCAGCTTCATTGCTAGAAGAACTTGGAAATTCAGCTACTCATGCTCTGGATTAGGGTAGAAACAGCAAGAATTGATGAAAGATTCATGGTTGATCGGTGAAAAGTGATGAATTTGGACGAAAATGGAAGAAGGAATTGAGAGAAGGCAGAGAGAACAAGAAAATCGTGTCTGGAGATGAATGAGAAACTGAAATCTGATCCCCCTCACTGAAGCGCGCGATTCTGGTTTTAAATCTGAAATTTTCTGTCATCCGCCGCGGCTCCTCCATCAATCCGCCGCGGCGCCTGTCCTGTATGGCGTCGTTTTGATTAATGATCCTGAGCTTCATGAAAACTTCCGTCCACCGTGGCGCCTTAGTCCATCCGTCGCGGCGCCTTTCACCGAGAGTACCATTGGAAATCTGCCGCAGTGCCTTCCCAAATCAGCCGTGGCGCCTCAGACAGAATGGCGAAAATGCTACTGAAACTTCCTAAAATTCATACCAAAGCAGGGATCAAAAGTACACACATATAAAATCATATAAAAACATGCAAAAACACCTATAAAACCTCACAATTCCTCTCACCAACTCTTATGCACAAAGGAAGCTAATTATGCCCAAAGTATGCAAATATAGATGGCAAAAGCATGAGTTTAGGGCTAGAAATGTATGCAAATAATGAGACTTATCAGTTACATTGGATGTTGTTTGACTCTTTGGCTACTGATGGCCTTTACATTTTGCTGTTACTCTTACATTGGTCCCAACTTCTATTTTTCTTTTCCTCTTTGTTTTGCATGCAACCTATCACCTTCTCCCTCCTTTTTGTGAATTTGATGTGTTGTGCTTCAATTTCAATTGGACTTCACAACTTCCGATTCACTTTGTGATTGGTTTGCCTATACTGGTTCAAACATTGAGGACAATGTTGTGTTTAAGTGTGGGGAAGGGACCTATTGTGGATTCTAGCAAATAATTCTCATGCATCCATGCATCTATTTGATTTTGAGGTGTTTTTGAACTGATAAATTGGTTGAATTGTGAATATTTTGAACTTAGTTGTCTAAAGAGTTGAAAATTGCACTGAATATTGCACTCTGCCACCTTTCGCCACGGCAAACATTTGATTTCGCCTCGACAAAACCCCTTTTATCAGCATTAATATTAGCTCTCAACCATACTTCGCCGCGACCAACTAGGCAGGCCCTTTCTCCAGACTTGGCTCACTATAAGCCTTCGCCGTGGCGACCCAAAAAAAAAAGAGAATATTTTGAAAAAAAAATTTTATAATAATAATAAATAATAAATTCTTTGCAATTTCAGCTGATCTTCAGAAATTTTTCCTGGCTTAGATTCTTTATGCTCTTACATCCCTTTTAAAATTGATGGAAAGTTCAATTTGTACTAGTGCTTTTAGAAAACTTTCCATGCTTTTAAATGAGGGTTGAACTTGGACTAGTTATTCTCATGTTTTTGACAGATAGTAAATGATGATATGCTTTGAAATTAGGACTATGGTTTTTAACCCTTGAGATTGATTAATTGAGATTTTAGCCTTGTTGGAAGGATTTTTGGGCCTAAAGTTATTAAATTGAGTGAATCTGCTTATTTCATATTTCTCTAGAACTTGTTTTAATTCTTAATCGAAGCTTAGTGAATCAATTCTTGTAAAAATGATAGAGGCATTCGATTTCAAACCCTCGCTTCCCAAACAGAAATCATTTTACCATTATAAACCCCTTTGGACCTTCATCTTGAGTTCATGCATGCAATTATTTTGTCATTATAGAACAAAAAAGAAGAAGAAGAAGAAGTTGCTCCAATAGAGAAAAAAAGAAAAAAAAAGAGAAAAAGCAAAGAAAAGAAAGCATTGAGATATAAAAATTATAAAATAAAAATAAGTAGCTTCTCTCCTTTTGTTTAGGATAATTCTGTTTTAATAATTTGTATGCTTGTATTCATTTCTGTTTTCATTCTCATTCCATTCATTTCATTTGGCCTTCATTCAAATTCTAACCCTTAAAAGTCCTCTTGATTTGTAAAGTTTGCTTCCTGTGGTGGAGAGGTAGAATTATTACAAGCCTATGGTAGAAATTGGATTGAGTAGACTTACAGTGAAATAATCCCAAAACAAGTGAGTTAAAGAGCGAAACACTTATCCGTGAGATAGATCTCTTTTGATCAATCTTTTGAGTTAATTGTCCATTGTGCTTATTTTCTTAGCATATCTTTGTTTTACTGTTGTCAAGTCCTATGAGAATTTCTTACTAATCTTCTGCTTTCATCTTTAAGCATGGTAGTGCTTCTCTTTGTGCTGGTATCTCTTTGAATTATTTTTGAGCTTTGTCCAGGAGCACAAAGGTCTAAGTGTAATTTGATTGAGCTCAAATTATTCTTATCTTTTGATTACATCATCCATGGTTTTGTTGCATTTTCTAGCTCTTTTAGTTATAATTGAGCTTATTTTAGGTTAAGAGTCCATACATTGAGTTAGTGTCTTTTTTAGGGTAAAATCGTCATAATTAGTTATTAATTGTATTCAATTAATTTCTAGGACAATGGATGCCTTAAATTGTTGCTTTTCAGTGTAGGACACCTGAGATTGGAGCCAAGGTTGAAGACCCAAGGCACAAAGAGCAAAAAGAGGAGCCTCTGCTAGGGTTCACCGCGGCACACTTCTGCCTTTGCCATGGTGAACGTCTGCCTTCAAGAATGAAACTCTCTGCCATGGTTCCCCGCGGCGAACCTACCCTTTGCTGTGGCAAACCCCTCATATCAGCACATTTAGACCTGACCATTTCGGAAAAATTTGACTTGCCCACTTCCATGAACCAACCCAGACACATCATATTCGGGTTAGAAACCCTATTTTCGGTATGAATGAGGTCACACACTGATATGGAGCCACCATCCACGTTTTTCTCTTCATCTTCTCTCATCTCTCCCACCAGAACCCTAATCCCTCACCTTCCACTGTCACCTTCATCCATGGGCAACACTGAGTCAACTTTAATGGAGATGTTTCTGCACACCATGAGTGGCTAGGCTTCCTCCAGCTCTCGAAGATGGATGATTAGCATGAGTTCTAAGAGCTTAAAAGGGGAGTTTCAGTTTTATCTTAGTTTTAGCTATGTATTTATGAATTCCTAGGTCTAGGATTTGTAAATTCTTAATGAAAGACTTTGATTAATATGTAATCATTAGTTGATAATTCATATTTGTAGTTGGATTGGTTAATGTTGGATTTCATGCTTCAATATATGTAGTTACATATATGTTCTTTGTAGCTTTATTGATTCTCTTCATCTTGCATGGTCATGTTTTGATGATGAGTTGATTTTCTATTGCATTGAACCTTTTGCATTAATCATTCTTAATTACACATTAGGGAAGCTTAACAATGTTTTCATTAATGAGTTCATTAATGTGAGCATTGGACTCAATGAGTTATTGAGGTTGTTATCAAGAAAACCTAATGAATTTCTAAAACTCCCACATCTTAAGAGAACTATGATTGCCAAGAATCCATTTTCAAGAGGTTTTATTAATTGATTTAGTAGTTGATTTCCTTCCACTTCATCTTAATCTCCCAAAAATCCAAAAATACATTTACATTCTATTGCATTTTATCTTAATTACAAGTCTCAATGAAAACCCCCAACCTTTTCCAGCTCAATTTGCATAACCATGGCATTTAGTTAATGTAGGATCATAATTTTGGCTCCACAAGTGAAACAACCCGAGGTTGTGCCTATAGTACAATCCTTGGATTAATTTTGATTTTGGCCCCAAGGTGTATGCAAAGACAAGTCAAGGCGATTTTCACCTATGCCAGAACCTCCGCTCTAATACCAAAAATGTTACACCTTACTATTAGATCCACTTAGGGTTTAATTAAAACCATTTTAGACCACCTTGGATGGTCTTGGGCTCAAAAATCCATGAAAAACGCTGATTTTCAGATTTTTACTATTCATCAGGTAAAAATCTAGTTTTCTGGCCCAACTTCAAAAATTCATAACTTAATTTAGAAAAATCAAAATGGAGTGGTTCAAAATTCTATAAAAATCTCTTTGAATTCTCTTTCAAAAATAATCTTATGAACCAATTCTATTTGAGAAAGTGTCAGGTCTTTGTGAAAGTCATCTCTCGCCATTTGGCAAAAATCATTTTTTCATATTCTTAACGTGCTACCTATCAATTTAAAGCTCATGACGTCAACTTTAAGCATATCAAATTTTGTGTAGAAATTCATTCAGTAACTTAATAAAACGTGGCTCTAATTGGTGTCCTGCTTAGGGATTACAGCTCCAACCATACATGCTTATGCCTAACCAAATATAAATATTTCCTCATGGCTCATCACCATATTTATCCTTGGATTTACAGCCTCCCTTTTGATGATTCAGTCCCTAAAATATTAGGTTACATATGGGGGATGATATTTCAATGAAATCCCAGTAGCAAGATCAATCAACCAAAACATCAACATGCATCAATTACAAGCATTCCAACCTTTTGCTATTAATAGGGAACTACTTTATCTCATACATGTAGCACTCTAACATGTAATAGCCAAGGCACATAAAGCAAGGAGTATAGCTACACAATCATCATCATCATTTGGCTCAACCATATAATAGCACATGAAATTGCATAGCAATCAATGCAATACTCAACATTAAGGTTAATTAAATCTTACTACATTGATCCAATGCTCTTTGATTTTCTTGTTCTTCTTTCTTGCTTCCACAAATGCGAAACCCTAACATGGTAATCTATAAAAAGGGAAGCAAGAATCATCAACCATTCCACATAAAAATCAACAACATAACTCAAGGACAACCTTTGTCCCTTAAAGCTTCTACCTTTGTTCTTTAAATTTTAGAGTTGGTTTCCATAAATCCTAAAAATTCCCTCTTAACTCATTCTGACATGATTTTTCATGTAGATTCCAATTATCTACTTGGATTTCACAAAATAAAATCCCTTCTTCTAGTTTTATCTTGGCCAAACCAAAAGGGTTCATTATCCAAAAATTACAACTTTGATTCTATGGCTTCCAACATTGTTCTTTAGGTTTACCCCACACCATTTTTCATTTTGAACACAATGGAAGCCTCAAAATTTTGAAAAACATATCTTAGGGTTCAGTTCTTGCTTTGGCCAAAATGGTTCACATGCAACATAACAAAGAAAACACTTCAAAAATAACCTACAACCACTTGTAACCACTAGGATCTATCATACTTTAAAGTGTTCTAGCAAGATTTAACAACCAAACTTCCTTTCCCACTCAATAAACATTTTGGCAAGCTCAAGAAAAAGGAGAGAATGAGAAATTCTAACCATACAACTCAAGCAAACAAGGCAAGGAACAACTTAGAACCAAAAACTAACCTTGGATCTTAGTTGGACGATCAAAGTTGCTCCCTTTCTCTTGATTTCTCCATTAAGCTCTCTCCTTTTCCCTCTCTTCTTGCCTTGGCAGAAACACTAATCAGATTTTAGGGGGAGGAAGAGCTTAATTAATGCACCAAAATATCCTAACTACCATCATAAATGAGTTACCAAGTGTCACCTTCCTACTTAGTCTTGAAATTTCTCTCTTAATTAAGTAAATCATAATGTAATTAAATTCCAAAGTCAAGATCCTCTCCACTTAATGCTTGACACTTGGAAAGCTTCAATTACCATCCATTAGAGGCTTGACAAGTGGCAACTTGTGGGCCAAGTAAAGTGCAAGACTCTAGTTTTCACTTTATCGGTACACTTTTACTCCAGGTTTAACTTCTTTTCTATAATTACAGTGCTCTAGCCTCTGTAATTATTTTCTGTCAGATCCATAAATTATTCTCCTCATTTTTATCTTTCATTCTCCTCTTTGTCTCAAATTTAATTTTCCAATAATTAAATAAAAAGGAAAACTAATTTCCTTCTCTTTAGTGATTTTTCCACTTTTCAAAGGAACTGGGAAAAATCTTGGATACTTGAGGGTCTTCTTTTAATTTCATAATCTCTTATAATTCCTTGGGATATCATAAGGGCAATTTGGTCATAAAACTAATTTTATAATCCCATGTAATTCTCAAGGAACATTATCATTAGTTTTTCTTAATTTTCTAAGACTTGAAAATATTTTTCCGTAATTATTCTTGACCAATTTTTCTTAATTAGTCAAACTTTTCATAATCGACTTGGAAAATTATAATAATTATTTTCCATCGTAAATCTTCTATTCCTCCTTATCCTTTTTGGCCTTTGAATATTTAGGAATATCCCTATTCCTAAATGTTATATTACCGGATGTGACAAAGTTGCTGATCATGTTTTCCTTAAAGTGTCACCAATAATGGGAGTTAGTCGATCCCTGAAAACTAAGAAGCTAAGTCCGAAGTATGATGGACCATTTCAGTTGTCTAAAGCTGGACCAGTAGCGTACAAGTTGGCCCTTCCCCCAAACTTGAGTTAGATTCATGATATCTTTCATGTCTCTCAACTGAAGAAGTACCATCCAAACTTGACATATGTCATAAGTTACGATGACATTGTGCTTTGAGATAACTTGTCTTTTGAGGTTAGACCAAAGCAAATTATTAATCAAAAGGCCAAGCAGCTAACGAACAAGCAGATTCTACTAGTCAAAGTAGTCTAGAAAGGTCTTTGCTCTGAGGAAGCAACATGAGAGATGGAAACTGAGATGAAGGAAAAGTATCCTAAACTTTTTCACTAAGGTATGCTTTAAATTTCAAGGACAATTTATTTAGGGGGAGAAATGTTACATCCAGTAATAGGGTAATTAGGAATAAGAAATATTCCTAAATAATTAAAGAACAAAAATGATAAAGAGAAATAGAAGAATTTTGGTGGAAAATAATTATGATGATTTTCAAAGTTAATTATGAAAATTTGACTAATTAAGAAAAATTGGTTAAAAATAATTATGAAAAAAATATTTCCAAGCCTCAGAAAATTAAAAAAAAGAGGATAATATCCTTAGAGAATTATATGAGATTATATAATTGGTTTTATGACTAAATAACCCTTAGAAAAATTACAAAGAAATTTAAGGGTAATTTAGGCCAATTTAAGAGTATTATTTGAAAAATTCCAAATAAATATTTTTAAGAAGAATAAAATTCTAAGAAAATTTCTATGATACCCCAAGGAATTATAAGAGATTATGAAATTAAAAGGAGACCCTCAAATATCCAAGATTTTTCCTAATTCCTTTGAAAAATGAAAAAATCACTAAAAAGAAGAAAATTAATTTTTATTTTTATTAATTATTGGGAATTTAATTTTGAGACAAAGATGGCATTTTGGGAAGATACAAATAAGAAAAATAAATTATGGATCTGACAAAAAATAATTACAAAGGCTAGAGTTGTTACACCTTACTTCCAAAACGACTTAGAGTTCTATCAGAATCATTTTAGACCACACTAGATGGTCTTGGGCTCAAAAATCTCATTTAGAATATTGAGGACGCTACTTTTTGAATTTTTACTATTTATTTGGTAAAAATTCAGTTTTTCTGATCCAACTTCAAAAAAATTATAACTCAATCTAGAAAAATCAAAATGGAGTGGTTTGAAATTCTATGAAAAGCTCTTTGAATGCTCTTTCAAGAAAAAATAATCTTGGAAATAATTCCTTGTGAGAAAGTCCCAGATTTTTATGAAAGCTAACACTATCATTTTGTTAAAAACACTTTTTTTCAGATTTTAGACCTTAAATTTGAAAAATCACCAAAAATCATATAGTTGTTCATTTTTAACATACTACCTATTGATTTGAAGCTAATGACGTGAACTTTAAAAACACCAAATTTTGTAAAGAAATTCGTTCAAAAACTTAATAAAAACATAGCTCCAAGTTGGCATCCTGCTTACGGTTACAGCATCCCATCATCATACAGTCACATAACTAACTTATAATTGTTTCCTCATGGATTACCACTACAATTACCCTTGAATTTGCAGCTTTCTTTTTGTGATCCTGCACTAAAATGTTAGGTTACATATGGGGCATGAGATTTTAATGAAATCCCAGTAGCAAAATCAATCAACCAAAATATCAACATGCATCATTATAAAGCACTTTAACATTAGCTATCATAGGAGAACTATGATATGCCCTTAAAGTAAAGAGGAATGGCAAGGTATACAATAAAGAATAGATAAAGGCCATATTAAGAGAACCCAAAATGCCATGGTACAGTAAAATACCAAGAAGACAAGTATACTATCATGGTATTATTATGAAAGGATGAGCCTAAAGTATAGGAAGAATGTGAGCAGTGGGGACAAAATGCTTAAAAGCAAAGGCCGTGCTCATGTAAATGAGGGAGAAGTATAAAACAACAAGTTATGTAAGTATGAAGTCTAGGGTTAAAACCCAGAAATGAGGTATAAAGAAAAGTTGAAGAGGTCAGAGTTAAATATAAGTTGGGATATTTTCCTCAGTTAACCTCTCATTAAAGGTAAGAATAGAGGGTTGACTCGGAATTTCGAGGACGAAATTCTTTTGAGAGGGGGAGAATTGTAACATCTAAACTTTTAGACCTAAAAGTACTAGAAATAGCCTGAATTGGATCAGCTACCAGACCCCTATTAGCAGAGGTCCCAAAGACTAGAAAGGAAGTTAAAGCAGTTTAGGGACTAAACTGTAAAGTAAAAGTTTTTAGGGGCTCAAGTATAATCAAGTTAGAGGCTCTAGTAAAGTCTCAAAGGCCCAAAAAGAGAAAAGAGGCTAGTTATAGGCCAAGGGTTAAGCTAGAAACCTCAAAGAGAAGATTGTATGAAGTTAAGTCCAAGCAGGGACTAAAGCGTAAATTCCTAAAGTTATGACCAGCAAGGGTAAAAATGGAAGAGTATACAAAGAATTCCAAGAAAATCCTAGAAAATGGAAAATAATATTCTAAGGTTCTTCTGTAAAGAGAAAAGATGAAAATACCCCTGAGGCAGCTTAAATGGAATTTATGAGGTTATGGCCGGTAAAAAGTATACTGTTTGAGGTAATTATTTAAAATAGCAAGAGACCTCAAAAATATACAAAAAAATAAGGTTAAATGTTTGAAAGGTTGGAATAATTTATAAAATTAGTCCTGCAACCAAAAGGCCAGTGGAATGGCTTTAATAAATTAAAAAGCTGATTATGCCGATAAAAGGGGATTTTGGTAAATGAATTTTATGCAAGGCTTAAAGGAAGTGTTATGGCCTAAGAAAATTTATAGATATTCTCTAGAATTAAAGGGAATTTATGAAGTAGACAGAAGAATTTTTTGAGTTTCGAAAGGCCATAAAGAAAGCCGGAGAAATGTGAGCCAAGTAAATTCGGAGGAAACTTAGGAAACAAGCTTGATCCAACGGCTAGGATTTAATGTCCCTTCTCCTCCCCCACTTTTATGAAACTTGGCATCTTCTAGAAGGATGAGGTAAGGATGATGCAATGATGATGTAAAAGTCAACTTGAAGTTCCAAAATTGCCCTTACCCTTTCTATTAGCAACCAAGGGCATTTTGGTCTATTCAAGCCAAATTTTTGGCTATAAATAAGCATTCCCTCCCCTCACATTTTTGGCCAAGCCAGAACCATAGGGGAAACTCTACCGCTCTTGCATTTAGAGAGAGAAAGAGCTATTCTAGTCAGAGAAAGTCTACCTAAGTTCAAGCTTCAAGATCAAGGTATGTGATGGTTGTAGCATCTGATTTGATGCCTATTTCGAATTAGTTACTCTTTGTATCTGATTCTGAAATTTGGCATGCTTAAAGTACACTCTGTAAGCTTTAAATTAATGGGTATAACACTTCATTTAGATATGTGTACGATTTATGGTGATTTTTCAAAGTTAGGGTTTGAAATCTGGAAACAGTGTTGAACCTTTGGAAGAATGTCGAGTTCCGTACAATTTCGGTACTGTTCAGAATAGAATTGGCTCTTGAAATGATTTTTCGTGTAAATTTAACTTAAGGAACTTTCATTGAGACTTGGAACCACTCAATTTTGATTTTTCTAGAATTAATTATGAATTTTCAAATTTGAGCAAAAATTCTGGGTTTTCTGCGTGAACAGTACTCGCGAAGCATAATTTTCAGATTTGATCTTCTTGAATCTAAGGCCATCTAAAGTGGTCCTAATTGACAAGAAATGGATCTTAAGGATGGGAAATGATAAGATTTATGTTAGAAAAGCTAGAAAGAAAACCCTAAAAGCAAGAGAAAGGGTTGAGGTTCAAGAGAGCTAGTTTTGAATATTATGTAATCTAGTGGTCCTAATAGATTGTATGATCTATATGACTATATTTAGGACCTTTGGAACATCAAAGAGGATGTTTGGTGATGTTGACCGAATGCCCACATGGCTGGAAAGTCAAGGGAGTCAAAGGAAAAGTAAGAGGAAAACTTGAGAGGCAAGGTAGTGAACTTACCTATTGTCATTGCTTGATGTTGTATGCTTGTGTGTTGCCGTGTACATGTTATTGAATGTTATTGTGACATGTTTTAGCTGCTATAATTGCTATTCATGATGAGTAGATTATGTCTCCATGGCTATGCATCAAGAAGTTAGCTTTGAGCATGCTAATATGTCACTAATTAACAAGAGAATAAACAAGTTACGTGTAGTGCATGAGCATCCATCTAGCATGATTAATATGGTATTTTTTGCTACTGAGATTCCTCTGAATCTCACCCCCCTAACCAACCATTTAGGTCAATCATGAATGGACAATAATGGCATTCAAAGCAAGGAGAAGAAAGTGGAGAATTGTTCATGTTAATGAATGATATTATCATTCAATGTGTAATTCTCCTACTATGTAATTTATGTTGTGGATGCCAATGATGCCATGTAATTAATTATAATATTTTTGGCATGAATGAAAGTTTATGAGTATGAATGGGAAAGATTAATCCCATGTTATGTATGCCAAAGAAGTAAAAAGAATTAAAGTAAAAAGATGTTAAGGGATAAAACGAGGTCCTGAAGCAGTGAGTTTGTAGCTCCGGTTTGACCTATCAAACGAATGCGTTAAGTCACAAGATTTCACAAGCTCATAGTACACATCCCAAGCTTTAAAATGAGAGGTATATCACCTCAATTGGATGTGTACACAAAGAGATACGAATTTCGAAAGTTGAAGCACAGAATCTGGAAGTTCTAGATTTTACGAAATAAACAGTAACATTTATTAATTAAACTGTACGAATTGGGCAAGGATAAGTCCAATTGGATATTTTTCCCTTAAAGATCATCAAAATAGCTTTCTGTAAAATTTTAGAACACCTCAATACACTTTTTTATGGAATTAGTTATAAATGTTTGAAGTTGGACCTGTAATCTAGAAATTTAACAATGAATAGTAACCTGAGTAATTATGTTGAAATTTTAAATCCACGGGCTTGTGTCATGATCTGCTTGAACCATAATGCTTACAAATGCGTGCTTTGAGGGGCTAAAGGTAGGATGTTTCAGCTAAAGCATATCTCTAGAAACCTAACAATGAAATCTTTCAAATATAACACCAAACCACTTGAAATAACCATGATCTAAGGTGTTCCGACTAGGTTAACACCTTACTACTAGAGCAACTTAGAGTTCAATTAGAACCATTTTAGACCACATTGGATGGTCTTGGACTCAAAAATCCATGAAAAACGCTGATTGTTAGATTTTTGCTGTTCATCGGGTAAAAATCTAGTTTTCTGGTCCAATTTCGGAAATTCATAACTTAATCTAGAAAAATAAAAATGGAGTAGTTCAAGATTCTATAGAAAGCTCTGTGAATGATCTTTCAGAAAAAAATAATCTTGTGAACCAATTCCATTTACAAAAGTATCAGGTTTTTGTGAAAGTCACCTCTGTCTTTTTGGCAAAAACTCTTTTTTCAGATTCTAGACCTTAATTTTGAAAAATCATTAAAAATTGTATAGTTGGCATTTTTAACGTGCTACCTATTGATTTGAAGCTCATGATGTGAACTTTAAGCATACCAAATTTTGTAAAGAAATTCTTTCAAAATATTAATAAAAATATGGCTCTAATTTGGCATCCTGCTTAGGGATTACAGCACCAACCATACATACTTATACATAACCAAATATAAATATTTCCTCATGGTTCATCACCATATTAATCCTTGGATTTACAGCCTCCCATTTGATGATTCAGTCTCTAAAATGTTAGTTTACATATGGGGGATGAGATTTCAACAAAATCCTAGTAGCAAGATGATAAGCCTTGTCGTTAGGGGATCTCAAAGATACTAGAATTAAACTTAGAAGTGTAGTGGCTCAACCCTAGGTCGATTAACAAAGAGGCTTGTTATTCAAGATTTTTGTTAATTAAATGCCTTTGCGAATTATTAACAATAGAAGTGATCTGATTAAATCTAATTGATTTAACTATCTATTCTACTTTTTATATTAATTTTCTGGTTTGAGATGAATGATTAATGATAGTGGCAGGAATGTAGGAATAAGCGAAATACAGTGATGATAATATTCTTCCTAAGAGTGGTGACCAGACCTCTATAGACTAAAAAGATAATGGAGTTAAGAGTTACTTGCAGTCAGTATAATGAATCAAATAGCAATCAGATAAATTGAAAACTCCCAAGATAGAATCAACTGATATCTACCATATATCATTCAGCCAAATCGAAATCTCAGTCAAACTAGACCTAAGAATCCAATCTAACCTACTTATACTCAAGGAATACACCGTCAATAAATCCAAATTGTAATCTGAATACATTATATCTTGCAGAAACAATTCAATTTCAACCTAAAATCATAGTCAAAAGTACAACTAGACAATCAACCATGAACATAAATAGAAGATAAACTCCCCTATCAGCATAGAGGCTCTGGTTCGGTCACACCTCTTAGAAAAGTGAAAGTTCAGCTGCTCATAGCATCTCAAATTGCTTCACCAAGCTCCAACGAAGGATCATCCATTGCAACAATGAAGAAGGAAGATGAAATCTAGAGGTTGTAGGTTGGTAGAGAATCTGAAGTGAAAAGAATTAGAGAATGAAATCGAATCTGAGATGAAAGGGGAGAAGAAGTTGGGAATAAGAGAGAGAGAGTTGAACTCGAGGTGCAGAGAAAAAAAATAATGGAAGATGATGGAGGTCCGAATTGGAGATGGAAAGAATGGTGACGGTGTGTGTAGAAGAAAGGAGATGGAATCCAAGATGGGAAGGAGTGGGAAGTAATGGAATGGTGATGATCTGAAGTGAGTCATCCAAGTGGTCTTGAATCCCCTCCTCTGAATACTACATCAAAACAGTGAGTTTTGATTACTCAGGTCCTTATTTGTCATTCTTCTAATTTCCAAATATTATGTCCTATAGGTTAAATCCAGATGGAATGTAATTAAAATAATAAGGCACTAAAGGATTTAGGAAGTGTTTGAATAAGCCAAATTAATAAGTAACTCATAAAATCACTCCTAAGCATAAATAACTTCTAATTAGGTCTACTTACCTCACTTAAGGTACCAAAAACCTAGGATTTGATGTGTTTATTTTATACAAAATATGGACTTATCAAATTTCCCCATACTTAAGCTTTGGCACTCCTAGGACAAAGGAAAATGAATGAAGAGTCAAGCAAGATCATAGCAATAGCGATCATATTGAATCTATCATAATCCTTTTACATTAGTCTGTGAATATACCATAACCAATAAAAACAACAAATGGTGCACGATTTAACTCAAATAAACTAAATTCAGACAGTCACACAAGGTTTTTTATGTTTTACTCAACTCACTTATGAAAAGGGTTCATTTCTCTCCCATCTATTTGTCCACAACCTTACCATAAGCTTGTCAAAGTTCTAATATCTCCACCACCCAATAGCATAAGAACTAATGTATCAAGAGGACCTTTTAAAGGTTGTAATAATGGTAAGGGCCAAATGAACATGAGAAAGTAGAGAATGTGCCCCTCAAGGTACTATGCATGAATGTGAAATATTTGAAACAATCAAATTAGCATCTTATTCCCTCTCTGTGTAACATCCCAACTTTTGGGCCTAAAAGTACCACAGATAGCCTGAATTGGATAAGCTAACAGACCCCTATTAGCAGAGGTCCTAAAGACGAGAAAGAAGTTAAAGCAGTTTTAGGGACTACATTGCAAAGTGAAAATTTTAAGGGGCTAAAGTGTAATCAAGGCTAGAGGCTCCAGCAAAGTCTCAAAGGCCCAGAGAGAGAAAAGAGGCTAGATACAGGCCAAAGATTAAGTTAGAAATCTCAAAGAGAGGATTGTATGAAGTTAAGTCCAAGCAGGGACTTTCAGAAAGTTGTGACCAACAGGGGTAAAAATGGAAGAGTATACAGAGAATTCCAAGAAAATTCCAAAAAATAGAAAATAATATTCTAAGGCTCTTTTGTGAAGAGAAAAGACGAAAATACCTCTGAGATAGCTTAAATAGAATTTATGAGGTTATGGCCAGTAAAAAGTATACCGTTTGAGGTAATTATTTGAAATAGTAAGAGACCTCAAAAATGTATACAAAAATGAGATTAAATGGTTGAAAGGTTGTACTAATTTATAAAATTAGACCCGTAACCAAAAAGCCAATGGAGTGACTTTAGTAAATAAAAAGCCGGTTATGCCAATAAAAGGGCATTTTAGTAAATGAATTTTTATGCAAGGCTTAAAGGAAGTGTTATGGCCTATGAAAATTCATAGATACTCTCTAGAATTAAAGAGAATTTATGGAATAGACAAAAGAATTTTCTGAGCTCCTGAAGGCCATAAAGAAAGCCGGAGAAATGTGGGCCAAGTAAATTCGGAGGAAACTTAAGGATTAAGTTTTGATCCAACGGCTAGGATCTAATCTCCCTTCTCCTCCACCACATTTATGACACTTGGAATTTTCTAGAAGAATGAGGTAAGGATGATGCAAGAAGATGATACAATGATGATGTAAAAGTTAACTTGAAGTTCCAAGATTATCCTTACTCTTTCTATTAGCCATCAAGGGCATTTTGGTTCATTCAAGCCAAAGTTTTGGCTATAAATACCCTAACTTGAAAGAGCAATTTGGTAGCCATTTGTAGAGGGAAAACTCTATCAAAATTTAGAGAGAAAAACGTAGGGGTGAAGGCCAAGAAGAAGGAACGAGATTCAAGCTTCAAGATCAAGGTATATGATGGTTATAACATCTGACTTGATACCTATTTTGAATAATTTACTCTTGGTATCTAACTGTGAGATTTGGCATGATTAAAGTATACTCTATAAGATTTAAATCCATGGTAGACCACTTTATATGGATATGTGTACGATTTATGGTGATTTTTCAAAGTTAGGGTTTGAAATCTGAAAACAGTGTTTAACCTTCGGAAGAGTGTCAAATTTTGTACAATTCTGATACTGTTTAGTATAGAATTGGTTCCTGAAACTATTTTTTATTTAAATAGAACTTAAGGAGCTTTCAGTGAGACTTGGAACCACTTAGTTTTGATTTTTCTAGAATTAATTATGAATTTTCAAAGTTGAGCAAAAATTCTGGAATTTCTGTGTGAACAGTACCGCGAAGCAAAATTTTCAGATTTGATCTTCTTGAATCTAAGATGATCTAAAGTGGTCCTAATTGACAATAAATGGATATTAAGGACGGTAAATGATGAGATTTATGTTAGAAAAGTTAGAAAGAAAACCCTAAAACTAAGAGAAAGGGTTGAGGTTCAAGAAAGTTGATCTTGAACTTTATGTAATCTAGTGGTCCTAATAGATTGTATGATCACTGTGACTATGTTTAGGACATTTGGAACATCCAAGAAGATGTTTGGTGATGTTAACCAAATGCCCACATGGTTGAAAAGTCAAGGGAGTCAAAGGAAAAGTAAGAGGAAAGCTTGAGGTGCAAGGTAGTGAACTTACCTATTGTCATTGCTTAATGTTGTATGCTTGTGTGTTGCTGTCTACATGTTATTTGAATGTTATTGTGACTTGTTTTAGCTACTATAATTGCTATTCATGATGAGTAGATTATGTCTCCATGGCCATGCATCAAGAAGTTAGCTTTGAGCATGCTAATATGTCACTAATTAACAAGAGAATAAACAAGTTGCGTGTAGTGCATTAGCATCCATCTAGCATGATTAATATGATGTTGTTTGCTACTGAGATTCTTTCAAATCTCACCCCTCCCTAACCAACCATTTAGGTCAATCATCAATGGGCAATAATGGCATGAGAAGTAAGGAGAAGAAAGTGGAGAATTATTGATATTAATGAATGATATTATTATTCAATGTGTAATTCTCCTATTATGTAATTTATGTTATGGATGCCTATGATGCCATGTAATTAATTATAATATTTATGACATGAATGAAAGTGTATAAGCTTGAATGGAAAAGAGTATGCCCATGTTATGTATGCCAAAGAAATAAAAATAATTAAAGTAAAGAGATGTTAAGGGATAAAATGTAGGTCCTAGAGCAGTGAGTTTGTAGCTCCAGTTTGACCTATCAAACGAATGAGGTAAGTCACGAGATTTGGCAAAATCATAGTACACATTCGTACCTTTAAACTGAAAGATAGATCATCTCAATTAGATGTGTACATAAGGAGATATGAATTTCCAAAGTTGAGGCATAGAATCTGGAAGTTCCAGATTTTATGAAATGAACAGTAATATTTATTGATTAAACTGTACAAATTGGGCAAGGATAAGCCCAATTGGATTTTTTTTCCTTAAAGAGCATCGAAATAGCTTTCTGTAGAATTTTAGAACACCCCAATACGATTTTTATGGAATTAGTTATGAATTTTTAAATGTGGGCCTGTAATCTGGAAGTTAACAGTGAATAGTAACCTAAGTAATTATGTTGAAATTTTAAATCTACGGGCTTGTGTCATGATCTGCTTGAACCATAACACCATTTTCATATTAAATGCGTACTCTAAGGGGTTAAAGATAGGACATTTCACTCTGCATATACAACACCATTTTCATATTAAATGCACAGGAGAATATATTCAATCATGTGGAATCCACTAAAACGTCCAAACACTGTAACGCACATTATCTATGCAAGCTCTCTTTGTTTTTTTTCTTTTTTTCTTTTTTTTCTATTGTCTCCTTTTTTTCTTTCTTCCTTTCTTTTCTTTTTTTTTTTTTCAAATCATTGACTAATTGGCTTTTCATAGCTTTTTTTTTTTGTATATATATATTTTTTCTTTTTATCAGAGCTTACACTCATCAAGCAAAACAGTGAAATATTCCGTAATGCTCATACAAACTGTCTAAAGGATTTGCTCAAGCTAGACATAAAGTCAAACAGTGACTATTTTTAGTTGTTACTGCAGACATAAAACAATTTGAAACCAAAAAGTTAAGTGCCATTTGGCGCCTCAGTGAATAAATCTCATGCATACTACTTGAGTTGGACTGAGATAAATGAAAGGAAAGTGAATGGCCCAAGTGGCTTTGCAAAGGGTCAGTTTTAAAGGTTTGTGTATAGGTCTGAGAAGGTGAAAGATAGAATGCCTCCATCAGATAGATTAGGCCTAGCGCAAACATGTGGCCTTAATCAAGATCTGAGACAAATTCTAGAAGATATATGGTACAAGTGATACTCGCACAAGAAATAGAACTATAAGGCCCAAAGATTACCTTCCAACAGGGCAATACTATCCAAAACAGCTCATAAAAGTAAAATGATGCACTATCCTAGAACTTAATACTTATGGAAATCCACTTCATGAGATTAGTTTCAAGACTATGACAAACCAAGATGTGATTACAACACTTAAAATCATGCTTAAAATTTCTAGAACAGAGGCAGTAAAGAAGACAGCAAAAGGACATTGAAGGCAGTAAAATTGACTCACACCTTTCCCCCACACTTATCTCTTGCATTGTCCTCAATGCAAACAGACTAAAGATATAACCATGTATATAAAAAATATAGCAAGAGACAAGAAATGGGATCACCAAGACAGAGGGAGCTTATTCTGAATAGTTAACTACTATTTTTTTCTACTGGGTTAGTCTCCTCCCCCACACTTATTCTAAACAACCAGTTCAAAATATGATTTCAAAAGCAATTCAAGAAAGTAAAGGGAGGAAAGGGACAACCTTGTAATGAAATCTCTTCAAGCTCTTGAAATAAAAATTCTCATTTCAGATGAGAATCATAAAGTTCAGCAGTATAGTTTGTTCTCCTAAGTTATTCTTCCTTGGTGGGGGCTCCGGATCAATTAGGAGGGGCTCCAAAATGTATGTGTATTAGTTTTGTGCAAAGCCTTCCAAATAGAACTCCTGCAAGGAAGAACTGTGATCAGCATCAATAGCATCAATAAAAATCATGAAATTCAATTGATCATGCTTATGTGTAACTAAATCTGATGGTAAAACATAAGAGAGCATCTCATTAGTAGAATCATGGATATGCATAGGACTAAACTCAGATTAGGAGGACTATCAACACTAAACTCTAAGAAAACATATTCAATGCCACACAACCCTTTAATGCCAGGTGTTAGGTCACATGAAAGTATGGGATGGAAAGATATTTGAATATGAAGCATGTCATATGGTAAAAATATGAAGCTCTCAAAACTAGCTCTATTATGCCCAAACAAATCAATATGTTACTATATGCATGGCATTCTCGTCAATAATTAGAAAATTAGACTCATGCACACACTTATGACTATTATAACAGGCAGAAGAAGATTTAATGCTAGGAAAATCAAGAAAATAGCTCCTTTGTTCATGATGTGTAGATCTGGACATTTCTTCTTCGATAGGACAGACAACTTGGAAGTCCTCATGCTGGGTAGATGAAAATACTATTTGCACCACTCCATCCATTCCAGTTGGTTGTGCATTGTTTATCTCTTGATACAGATGTGAAAAATCATGAAACAAGCCTTTCCCTAGGCCATTAAGACTAGAAAAATAAGAAATAAGATCACTACATAAACTAGAAAAATGAAAATAAAATGCATGTGAGGTGGAAAGGAAGCCATCAACTTTCAAGCAATTAATGCAACACACATCACTGTCACATAAAGGAGGGAAAGAGAAGAAATGAAACAGATTGAATTAGATTCAATCAATCCACATTTTATCATATCTTGCTCATATATATTTAAGTCTGGAGGTAAATCACAAGAAAGAATTTCTTTTGATAATCCAAGAGCATTTATGAATTTTTCAAACAAGATTTCACCAGTTGTAAAGTTCAAACACAACAGAGAAGCAATACTCATAGATCCTATTGAATTAAATTTCAAATCAAGGAGATGGGAGAATTTCTTAATAAACAAAACAAATTATATTTCAGGTAACTCTAAAATCTTCCTTGTTTTAGGAATTTCATATTTGGAATTTTGCTCTCTATTGCTTAAAATGGCTTGGAAACTCTCAAACTTGATATTGTACAATTCCAATAGAGATGCATAATGGTCTCTGTCATGTATTCCATCTTGCTCCAAGATTATATTGTTCTCAGAATGCAAATCCAGTTCCTTAACTGTGTCACCTAACTTAGATACAGCAACAGTAGCATGTACATTTTTAATGAATTGAAAAGGGTTAGGAATACTAACAATACCCTGCACTTGCTTAGCCTCTTTAAGTCTCTGAAATTCATGGAGGATTGACACTTGAATCTTAACCATAGAATAGGATTGCAAGTTAAAGAGTGGAATGAACTCATGAAATTCAAGGGATTCCAAAGTCCTATCATCCACAGAAAATGTAAGCCTAAATTTTGTTTCTACAGTTATAAAGTCTAGCTAAATAATTTCAAATTTGATCTTAGTGATAGTGACTAATTCTTTAAATTCTCTAACACTTCCAACAGCTTTCACAATGAGTTGTTAGTGGTTTTCAGCATGTGATTCACCTTCATCCCATTCTTAGGAACTATCAAAATGCTATGGTGAATCAAGATTTACACCTAATTCCTCAACTTGATGTAATAATGGGGATTGGTTATTTTCAAAATTTCCTACTTTAACACTTTCTTCACTTCCAATCCTTATATCAACATCAAGGACTTCAATAAGGCTTGGTTTGAGCTATGGTGATGATATTTGATCATCTTCCCCTTGACTTGCTGTGTGAGATCCTATATCAAATTTATGTGGCTAAGGAGGATCTTTATTTCGAGTTTCAGTTACAGCCCCAAATTTTGTATTTAGGCTATCACAGTCTTGCAACAATGGAGTGTCATGGTGTCACTTTGGCTTTCTGAACAAGTAGACAGCTTGTGATCTAAGATACCCTTGGATGTTTTAGAGAGTGTCTTATCTTCAAGTTCTGTCACAATAGCATCAATTACTTGAGATTCTTGTTCACCATCTAGACATTACATTTGGAACCATGGGTTTCCATTTATGCCATCTGATTCCTCCCAACTTATATGATTTGTGAGTTTAACCATGAGAGGCAGAGCTCACTTAATTCTTCACTTGTGTCCTCAAATTTTGGCTAACTGAGCAAGTAATGTTGTTGTGCCTTCAAGCAGTCAAATACTTCCTTTAAAGCATATATGCGCTCCTCATAATTTGGGATGAAGAGAGGTGATATAATTTCAGTAGATTGAAGCTTACAAGTCTGCTCACATGACTTTGATGGATTTTCATGTGATGTAGCAATCACATTCAAGGTAATCTCTAGATCCTAGAGTGCTCTGAATCTTCACAGAAAGACCCATAATATCAGCCAATAAAGCTTCTTCATAGATTTCTAACTTATTGTTGCTCTCATGAGCTGACTTAGATGACCTAGGTTTGTGTCCATTTTAGCACTCTCAGCCACCCTTTTTCTTTTTTACTGATGAATCAGCACTGTGAACTAGAGCTTGAGAATAAGCTTGATCAAATCCTCCTCCCCATATCAAATTTTTATGTGAGACTTCATGACTAGGTTCATAGTAAAGTTCATTCATCCAACCAGAGTTTCCATGGAAATTCTCAATAGGGTTGTCAAGGTAATCTTGTGGCTTATGAGGACAATTCCGCCCTTCATGCTAGGGTGAATTACAGTAGCAATATAATGATTCTTGAGGTTTTGAGTAAAACTTTTCATGTTGCAAATGAGAATGGCTTGATGTATACCCCTTTTCCTCTTGAGAGTTCCTATACCTTGGGTTATAATCTAAGAATTCTTTATTAGGCATAGAATAATAGGCATTGAGTCTTTCATCATCCTAATAGCAATCTATAGCTCAATTAAATCAGAAAATGCACCCAGTTCACCTCTTAAAATTCATGCAACAAGAAGACAGAAACAAATGCCACGGTTAATGTAAGAATTAACTCTGACTCTCTCTCTCTCTCTCAGTTTTTTTTTATACAAGAAAACAGTAAAAACAAAGAAGGAAATACAGAAAGCAAAAAAAAAAAATAATAAACTAACAAACCAAACAAAATTTTAGTCAAAAATCAATTTGCAACTTCAATAATGAAATCCAAGCCTTAGCAGAAAGATAAGCACACAAGTGCCAAATCAAGTAAAAATCTTCAAACCAGTGATGTAAATCAGATTTTCACAGTTAGAAACACATTAGTAGAAGTTCATTCAGCAAGTTCTTCACAGTTCAGGGCCAAACTTGGGGATTTTATAGAAAAGGGATCCACGACACTTTAAATTGACCAAGTCATGCAGTAAACAATTTCAATACCCAACTCAAGCAAGTGTGCGTACAGTAAGCACAATGCAACCAACTTCAAGTAGTTTTTTTTATTTCTCTGTTTGTTTGAAAAGAAGACAGTATAGTGATGATGTATAAAGCTCAAAATTACAGCCACAATGAAGCAACTCACCAAACAAGCTTAATGGAAAAGATAAACACAAAGTTCAAAAATGTCCACAAAAATTCCAGAAGCCAGAATCAAATCTAAACAAATAGATAACAACTAAAACTTGACACTAAACTAACTAAAATTCTTGAACAACCATGCCTCACCGGCAACGGTGTCAATTTGATAAGCCTTGTCGTTAGGGGCTCTCAAAGATACTAGAATTAAACTTAGAAGTGAAGTGGCTCAACCCTAGGTCGATTCATAAGGAGGCTTGTTGTTAAGGATTTTTGTTAATTAAATGCCTTTGCAAATTATTAACAGTGGAAGTGATCTGATTAAATCTAATTGATTTAACTATCTATTCTACTTTTGTATTAATTTTCTGGTTTGAGATGAGTGATGAATGATAGTGGCAGGAATATAGGAATAAGCGAAATACATTGATGATAATATTCTTCCTAAGAGTGGTGACCAGGCCTTCACAGACTAAAAAGATAACAGAGTTAAGAGTTACTTACAGTCAGTATAATGAATCAAATAGCAATAAGATAAATTGAAAACTCCCAAGATAGAATCAACCGATATCTACCATATATCATTCAGCCAAATTGAAATCTCAGTCAAACTAGACCTAAGAATCTAATCTAACCTACTTATACTCAAGGAATACACCGTCAATAAATCCAAATTGTAATCTAAATACATTATATCTTGCAGAAACAATTCAATCTTAGCATAAAATCATAGTCAAAAGTACAACTAGACAAACAACCATGAACATAAACTGAAGATAAACTCCCTTGTCAGCATAAAGGTTCTGGCTTGTTCACACCTCTTAGGAAAGTGAAAGTTCAGCTGCTCATGGCATCTCAAATTGCTTCACCAAGCTCCATCGAAGGATCATCCATTACAATAATGAAGAAGAAAGATGAAATCTAGAGGTTGTAGGTTGGTAGAGAATTTGAGGTGAAAAGAATCAAAGAATGAAATCGAATCTGAGATGGAAAGGGCGGAGATATTGGGAATGAGAGAGAGAGAGTCAAACTGGAGGCGGAGAGAATGAAAAAATGATGGAAGATGATAGAGGTCTGAATTGAAGATGGAAAGAATGGTGATGGTGTGTGTAGAAGAAAGGAGATGGAATCTGAGATGGAAAGGAGTGGGAAGTGACGGAACGGTGATGATTTGAAGTGAGTCGTCCAAGTGGTCCTGAATCCCCTCCTTTGAATACTTCATCAAAACGGTGAGTTCTACTTACTCAGGTCCTTATTTGTCATTCTTCTAATTTCTAGATATATGTCCTACAGGTTAAATCCAGATGAAATGTAATTAAAATAATAAGGCACTAAAGGATTTAGGAAGTGATTAAATAAGCCAAATTAACAAGTAATTCATAAAATCACTCCTAAGCACAGATAACTTCTAATTAAGTCTACTTAGCTCACTTAAGGTGCCAAAAGCCTAGGATTTGATGTGTTTATTTTATAAAATTGGACTTATCATAAGATCAATCAACCAAAACATTAACATGCATCAATTACAAGCATTCCAATCTTTTGCTATTAATAGGGAACTACTTTACCTCATACATGTAGCACTCTAACATGCAATAGCCAAGGCACTTAAAGCAAGGAGTATAGCTATACAATCATTATCATCATCATCATTTAGCTCAACCACATAATAGCATATGAAATTGCATAGCAATCAATGCAACACTCAACATTAAGGTTAATTAAATCTTACTACCTTAATCCAATGCTCTTTGATTCTTTGACCTTCTTCCTCTTCTCCATAATTAACAAACCCTAATCATGATATATCATAAAAAGGGTAGTAAGGTTACCAACCATTCCATATAAAATTAATAACAAAACTCAATTAAACCCTTGCCTTTTAAAGCATAAACCTTTGACCTTTAATTTTTTAGCTTTGTTTTCTTAAGCCCTAAAAATTCTTTCCTGGTTCATTCCTACATGATTTTTCATGTAGATTCCAAATATCTACTTGGATTTAGAAAAATAAAATTCCTCCTTCTAGTTTCATCTTGGCCAAACTTATAGGGTCCATTATACAAAAATTACAACTTTGATTTTAATGCTTCCAACACTTGTTCTTTAGGTTTATCCTACACCAATTCCCATTTTGAACATCATGGAAGCATCAAAACTTTGAAAATCTCATCCTAGGTTAGGGTTCTCATCTTGGCCCAACTAAACCTCTAGTGGATTAACCAAGAAATTATTTCAAAAACCACTTAAAACCACTTAAATCAACCATGATTTAAGGTATTCTACCAAGGTTTAACAACAAAACTTCCTTCCCTTAACCAGTGATCATTTTGGCAGCAACTAAAGGAGGGAAAAGCAGAATTTTTGACCATCAAACTCAAGAGAATCAAGCATGAAACAACATAATATCAGCTACTAACCTTAACTCCAAGCTTACTTGATTCAAGATGGTTGTTTTCTCCTTGGTTGCACTTTAAGATCACTCTTTTCCTCTCTTGTTCTCTCTTGGCAGAAACTCAATCAGCAAAATGAGGGAGGAAGAGCTCATTCAGTGCACAAAATATCCCAACCACCATAATTAATGAGATGCCATGTGTTAAGAGCTTAAGCCTCCTTGTAATCTCTTTCTTAATTAAATAATTCCAAATGTAATTAATTACCAAAAGTCAAAATAAGGGAGGAAGAGCTTATTAAGTGCACAAATTGCCATCTTTGTCTCAAAATTAATTTTCCAATAATTAACTAAAAAGGAAAACTAATTTTCTTCTCTTTATTATTTTTTCCACTTTTCAAAGGAATTAGGAAAAATCTTGGATACTTGAGGATCTTCTTTTAATTCCATAATCTCTTACAATTCCTTAGGATATCATAAGAATTTTCTTAGAATTTTATTCTCCTTAAAAATATTTATTTGGAATTTTCTAAATAAAAGCCCTTAAATTAGGCTAAATTACTCTTAAATTCCTTTGTAATTTCTCTAAGGGTAATTAGGTCATAAAACCAATTTTATAATCCCATATAATTCTCAAAGGATATTATCTTTATTTTTTCTAAATTTTGTGAGACTTGAAAATTTTTTTCCATAACTATTTTTGGCTAATTTTCCTTAATTAGCCAAATTTTCATAATTGGCTTGGAAAATCATAATAATCATTTTCCACCAAAATTCTTCTATTTCTCCCTGTCATTTTTGACCCTTAATTATGTAGGAATATTTCTTATTCCTAATTACCCTATTGCCGAATGTGACATTTCTCCCCCTAAATAAATTTCATCCTCGAAATTTAAGGCGTATCTTATTGAAAAAGTTTAGGATACTTTTCCTTTATCTTAGTTTCCATCTCCCACATAACTTCTTCTGGTGTAAGACCTTTCCAGACAACCTCGACTAGTAGGATTTGTTTATTTCTTAGCTGCTTGATCTTTTGATCCATGATTCACTCTAGTCTGATCTCAAAAGACGGGTTGTCTTGGAGCACAATGTCATCATAGCTTATGACATGTGTCGGGTCTAGATAGTACTTCTTCAATTGGGAGACATGGAAGACATCATGAATTTGACTCAATTTGAGGGAAGGGCCACTTATAAGCTACTGGCCTAGCCTTGGACAAAATTTGAAATGATCCAATATACTTTGAACTTAATTTCTTGAGCTGTAGGGATCAATCAACTTGCGTTGTTAGCAACACATCGATCACCAACCTCAAACTCTAATGGTCTCCTTCTAGTATTTGTGTAGTTCTTTTGCCAACTTTAAACTGTTAGGAGTCTTTACTGAATAACTTTAATTTGTTAGGACATCTGATCCACTATGACAGGATCTTTTATACTTCTTTTACTAAGCTCTGTCCCAGCATAAGGGAGATCTACACTTCCTTCCATAGAGTACTTCATATGGTGCCATTTAAATACTTGAATAGATCTGTTATCTTAAGCGAATTCGGCTAACTGTAAGTACATACCCTAGTTACCGCCAAAATCAAGCACATATGCGTGTAGCATATCTTCTAACATTTATATCGTTCTCTCTATCTGCCCATCTATCTATGGATGGTAAGTTGTACTAAATTTGAGAGTAGTGTCCATTTCTTTCAGTAAGGACCTTCCAAAACTTCAAGTAAATTTCGGGTCTCAATTCGAAACAATACTGCTTGGGATATTAAGTAGCTTAATGGCTTCCTTAACTTTATCTTCCACTTTTGCTGGATTTAGTGTATTCTTGCCAAAATAGCTAACATTTTTGGCCTTTATACTCTTTTACCTTACTTCCCAGGGTCACCCTTCTCGGGCTACTCTTGCCTGAGTATGTTTAACTGAAAAGTGCTGATGGAAATCTGAGCACTAATTCTGATAGGCTTAACCCTGGTACTTTTCTATCTTAGACCCTTGTTCTATCTTTGGTTAGGTCTTTTCAGCTTACATTCTTGACTCTAGCCTTATCTTAAGGATTTACGTGTCAATACTCCGTCTGTTTCTATATCACAAAGGGTTCTTCCTGTATCTAGAGCTAGCATGAATGTCTCTTTTTTAGGTCTTATGGCTCTAATTCTTTTAACTTTGGCTTTCTGCTATTAATCGGAAGGATTAAGCCTAGCCTAATCAATGATAAGGTTGTCTAGAGGGAAGTCATAGGTACTCTCTCTGTGCTAGTTTACCACTGAAGGTGTTTTTTGTATATTAAACTCATCCCTAGTTTTTTTCTTCCCAAAGAAGTATTGTACTGTTACTCTTATGGCTCAGCCACTTTCCCTTAGGGGTTTACCATTTGAGAGCTACTATGCTCTACCGTAAGCCTCTTCAAGATCCACGGTGACCTTGGAATACTATCATCTATCTAAGCCATATTAAGATCTCTAAGAGACTTTGACCATAGGGTTGAGTAATAAAATAAGTCACCTCCACTTAGTTGGTGACTTGACTAATTATTCCCCAAGACTGTTCCAAAACTAATACTATTCTCTTAGGCCTCATGTCAATTCCCCATTCCACCTACTTGTCTCTTTAAGTGCCTAAGCCGATCTGCTTAGGAGTTCTCTTATTCCTCCAGCTGCTCTTACTGTCTCTTACTATTTTAGAATGGCACAGAGAGAGGACTTATGCAACTTCTCTTTCCTCTACTTTACCTTTCAGTATGAGCATACTCTAACATGCATAATGCCTGGTCTTTAATGCAAGGAGTACAAGCTCTTACTGGTTACTATGTCCCTAGTATGCCATTCGGACATCTTACACCTACAAAAGGGAGCCTCTCTTTCTATTCGCAGCTGCTTCTGAAAGTCATAAGGAGAGGACTTATGAAGTTCTTCTTTTTTCTACTTGCTCTAGTACTCTACTAAGCTCAGGTACATCCAAGCCTAGCTTCGTTCTTCTCTAGTCATACTTCAATTCGGTAAGGTCAACTCCATTTACCTTCCCTCAGCTGCTTCCCTTTTCTACTCAGATAGGGTATCTTGCTCCATCTTAAGCAACATCAATTCTGACTCAAAGGACTGATTCCCACTTTTTATAGGAAGATTCCTGGCCAAGACCATATCCCTTGACAAAGGGTGCCTCTCAACCTAAACCCCAAGTGACTGAGTATCTCTTAACATTAATGGGAACATACCAGCCATCTATCTTGTTCTCTTCTTCTTGATCCCTAAGACATTTTACTAGGGCTATCCTTCTTGACTTCACAATCTCAAAGTCCCTATTCATCTATTCTAGGACTTGAGATAGCTATTCTATCATGGTGCCCTAGCCCTAATAAGGCTGTAAGAGTTTGTCCAGCTTAGGTGGCCACTTCACCTTCTTAGTGGTGTATAGACTCAACCCCTAACCATCTTGTTCAACTCCTTATCATTACTTGTCCTTTTAAGGGGGAATCTGATAAGTTTTAAATAGTGGCTACCTCTCTCTTTCTAACCTTTACTAATCTTACTCTTTGCGACCTTTGACAATCGTTATATCTTGTTGATGACCATCTCAACATCTGAGAATTATTGTGTTCATTCATCATGACTAGAATCCTTGTTTACAGCGATGAAAGTTACAACCTCCTTTGGTAATCACTCTATATTCATTCATTGCCACTAATTCCCTTGGTTCCTCATGATGAAACACATTTTTCTTTTAACCTCTGCTAATCTTATTTAGCTTCATTTATCATATCATTACCCCTCAGAGCTTCCGTTATGAAGTTTAGCTTAACTTCCAAATTTAACTCCATTTCTGTTGGGGGTAGGATCAGGGTTTTATCCTTGACATCATGGGACAACAACCAATTCAATCCAATTACCACATCAACTTTATGGAAGGCATACATATCAAGTCTAAGGTAGTCTAATAGTGCTCATAATCAACTACACAATTTAAGCACACATCAGATGTAATTACCCTATTATGTGTTGGTATGAACACATGTATGTCATACGGCAACATATTCATAATCAAGTCAAGTCCTTTAGAACAACATATGAGATAAGAAAATGACTAGCATCCGAATTAAACATTGCAATCACAGGGTGGTTATTAATAATGATCGTGCCTTGGATCATTTCCGGAGACTTCCAGGTTTCTTCCCCTGTGATGGCAAATACTCATCCTCGGGTGTGCAGCCTTACTTTCTTTGTATTCTATAGGCATTCTTTAGAGAAGTGTTCGAGCTTACTACAGGTATAGCAGACATTCTGTCTGACCATACACGGTTTGTTTTCGTGACTTTAGCATATTTAGGAATTAATCAGGTCAAGCAAGGGTATGTTCACTTCTACCTTCCTAAAAGTCCCCAGCAACTCGTGATCTTGCCTTTCATTGCCTATTTTTACATTTTTCAAGTAAGAATGAGGAAAAGATAGTTCATTGATTTTTACCTCCTTACCTTCTTTGCTTAAGGCTTCATGTTTGCTTGGTTCAGATTCCTTTGTATTTTGCTTGCCATCATGCTCGTTAGTGGACTCCTTCCATCACAATTTCATCTCCTTGGAGCTTTCGGAGTTCTTGACCTCTTAAGGTGATAATGGCAACTCATCACAAGCTATCTCCTCATCAACAACCTCATCCTCCTCTTCATTAAACTTACTTGCTTCTCATTTTAAAGGGTAATAGCATTTAAACCCTTAGGGTTTATAGTGTTGGAGGGAATAGTACTGCTACTCCTAGTTTACTGCTCACTCATGTTATTGGATAGTTGAGTTACATGTGAATTGATGTTCTCAGCCTTTGTCTCCTAATGCTCCATCCTTTTCTCTAGGGCACTAAATCTGGCATCATTTTTAGAGGAGTCTTGTTGAATCAAAGAGGCCAAAGAGTTAAACTGATTGGCATTGGAGGTCCTTTCTTCTTTCATCAAAGCCATCATATTATGCAGGAGTTGATTTGTGTCTTCTTTAGGTGGAATGGTCAAGGCCTACTGTTGGTTTTAGAACTGGTTTGAGGATGAACTAGCTCCTCCACTCTTCTGAAATCTGTTCTGAGGTCTACTCTCTTTATTCCTCCAACCAAGTCAAGGGTTTGCTTTCCACCCTTCATTATAAGTATTAGAGTAAGGGTCCAGCTTCTAATTTAGACGACCCTAGAAGACCGCAGATACTTCTTCATACCGGCCTGGATAGACACTGGAAATATGCATCACCAAACCACAAGTCTCACAACTAGTGGAAGTAATATCCATGGGAGGTAGTGGGCTATGCACACTCATATTTTTCAACTCCGTAGTGATAAGGGATAATTGAGAAGTCACTTTGCTTTCCAGAGAATCAACCTTTAATTCCAAAGTGTCCATTCTTCTGTTGTGAACTGTAGAAGCTCCCAACTCATGTACCGCTCTAATGTCTCTTACACCATATTGCTGATAATTCAGGGCCATTTTCTTGATCAAATTCTAGGCTTCCTCAACAGTAGAGTCGATTAAAGATCCTCCTGATACAGCATCTAACATACCCTTCTCTTGGTTCTTCAACCCATCATAAAAATATTGCACCAATTGTTCATCCGGAATTTGATGGTGTGGGCATCTTGAGAGCAGGTCTTGGAATCTATTCCAATAGTAATAAAGAGACTCATCATAATCTTGCTTAGCCAAATAGACCTCCTTTCTTATCGATGAAGTCTGAGAGGTTGAAAAGTACTTCTCCAAGAATGCTTTCTTTAAGTTCCCCTAGCTGTGATATGCATCAGCCACATGCCTTAGAAGGCTCATGTACCACTCTCGAACTTTACCCTAATGATAAGTAGAAGACCTTCCACAGCACTTGATCCAACGATGCTCCCACAGGCTTCATGCTCTACAAACCATAGAAAGGGACTGCAAATGAAGATAAGGATCTTCTCCTGTCAAGCCATGAAATTTTAGAAGTGAGTTAATCAAAAAAACCTTTACTTTCAAAGTTAACTTCAAAATTAGGACATGTAGCAGTAAAAGGGTCAAAATTGACATCAGATGTGGTGGCTTCCCTAATTGTTCTTCTTCTAGGGTACCTATTATTTTCTCCTACTCTCTTTGTTCTCCATTCCCTCTGTTGCCTCCATTCCTCAATAGGTTAGCATTAGGGTTAGGATTAGGTGGGTTAGGTGGTAAATCAGCCATGATCTATTCTTCAATAGGTTCACTCTCACTACTAGATAGGCTAGATTCCACAGGGATGTTTTCTTGTTCAACCACTAATTCACTTGTCCCTCAACTCTCTTTTCTCTTCTTATCTCTCTAAGTCTTCTCTCAATCTCAAGGTTAAAGGGTACAAGCTTGGTTTTTTATGGCATGCAAGAACAAAGCCATAGAGAAAGAGAAAACAAAATTGACTTGTAGCACACAAAGTCAGATAAAAGTATGAATTGTGATGGATGCAAGTACATGTATGAGTATAGGTGTGTATGCATAGAAAGAAAGTCAAAAATTTCAAGTTTCAAAACTTCTCCAAAAGGGTTGGTGTAACATCCCAACTTTTGGCCTAAAAGTACTAGAAATAGCCTGAATTGGTTAGGCTACTAGACTCCTTCGAGTAGAAGTCCCAAAGATGAGAAAGGAAGTTAAAGTAGTTTTAAGGACTAAACTGCAAAGTGAAAGTTTTAAGGGGCTAAAGTGTAATCAAAGTTACAGGCTCCAGTAAAGTCTCGAAGGCCCATAAAGAGAAAAGAGGCTAGATATAGACCAAAGGTTAAGTAAGAAGCCTCAAAGAGATGGTTTTATGAGGTTGAGCCTAAGTAGGGGTAAAACTGTAAATTCAGAAAGTTACGGCCATCAGGGGTAAAAATGGAAAGTACATAGAAAATTCTAAGAAAATTCCAAAAAATGGAAAATAATATTGTAAGACTCTTTTATAAAGAGAGATGACAAGAATACCCCTGAGATAGCTTAAATGGAATTTATAAGGTTATGGCCAATAAAAGTATACTGTTTTGAGGTAATTATTTAAAATAGCAAGAGACCTAAAAAATGTATGCAAAAATGAGATTAAAGGGTTGAAAGGTTGTACTAATTTATAAAATTATTCTTGACCCTAGAAGGCCAGCAGAATGGCTTTAACATTTTTTAAGGCCAAAATTGCAGTTTATGGGTTTGTTGTGGGAAATTTTAAAAGGAAATACTTATAGTCTGGGTTATGATCTGAGAAAATTTGTGGATTTTTTACAGAATTAAATGAATTTTATGGTATAAATAGATGAATTTTTGGAGTTCAGCATTGGATAAAATGCTCCAGTCAAATGTTAAATAATTAATGTCCCTTAATTATGAGACAAAGTTAGAAAATATCTCAGATATTTTGAGGAAGACAAGTTCAACTTGAAATCTCTTCTTTTCTTCCCATTTGCTTCATTTATGAGGGTGATGAGTCATCATATGAGTCACCAAAAGATATATTTTG